>NC_052106.1:3150537-3263443 GCF_012273895.1 Zerene cesonia | reverse complement strand
CCCTGGAAGACCTTAATACAATGCTCGGTGACCTCTACAGAGTTTCACAACAAGTGGGCCTTAGCATAAACATGGACAAGACGAAAATCATGTCAAATGTCCATGTTGCGCCCACTCCAGTTTCGGTTGGAAATTCTATTCTTGAAATTGTTGACGAATACGTTTACCTGGGACAAACTGTCCAATTGGGTAAGTCCAATTTCGGGAAAGAGGTCAATCGACGAATCCGACTCGGCTGGGCAGCGTTCGGGAAACTATACAACATCTTTTCGTCCAAAATTCCTCAGTGCCTGAAGACAAAAGTCTTCGAGCAGTGTGTGTTACCGGTGATGACTTACGGAACTGAGACGTGGTCGCTGACCGCAGGCATTGTGCACAAACTCCGCGTCGCTCAACGAGCTATGGAAAGGGCTATGCTCGGGGTTTCTTTGCGTGATCGAATCAGAAATGAGGAGATCCGCAAAAGAACTAAGGTAACCGACATAGCCCACCGGATTAGCAAGTTGAAGTGGCGCTGGGCTGGGCACATAGCCCGAAGAACCGATGGCCGTTGGGGCAGAAAGGTTCTCGAATGGCGACCACGTACAGGACGTCGCAGCGTTGGACGGCCTTCAACAAGATGGACGGACGACCTGATTAAAGTGGCAGGGAGCCGCTGGACTCAGGCCGCTGGTGATCGGTCGTTTTGGAAATCTTTGGGGGAGGCCTATGTCCAACAGTGGACGTCCTAAAAGGCTGCAACAAAGTTTGTTGGAAAAACGATTTTTTACGTTTTACAACCGTATGTCGATGGATAAAACTCGAAATCACTGTTTTGCTTTTTACCACACACGATTTTGAAATAGTGATGTGCCGTGAATTACCGTACGTGTCGATGAATTTACAACATTGTTATAGGGCCCATAAAATCACTATGGAACAATAAATTAGTCTAGGCGAACGTTTCCAGTGGGTGATGCCAGTGATGCTTTTATAATACCTTTCTTTGTTCTCAGTATTATAATATGGCTATTATTGAGGTTAGACGTCAGTGATTTACATATGCATTGGGTTATGTAAAACTATAGCTATTGTAAGCGTGATATCATTGTGTTTATAGTGAATCCATCTGTACATATATGTTGAAAGTTTTATCATTTATATTCGTGAATAATAATGACAACATTTATCCCATTTCACATATCTTTTGACATCACTCACCTTTGATTAGAAAATGACACGATATAAAATATCTCGTCAAATTTTTATGTAAACTGAGACTGAAATTGTCTTACTATTCGTAGCATATTTAACTTAAATAATGTATTTGGTCGGTGCACCGCTGAAGTCAACAACACTGTGAAACTCTCATCATTTTTGTCGTACCAAACTATCGACATATATTTAAAGCTGCGCACATCACACCAATTTCCAACTTATACTGACATGACGTATAAGAATTCATCACATAAATTTAACAGGAGCTTTATATCCACATAAATAAAAAACGTGTCGTCAAACTTTAGTTAAGTTTAATGTCACTCGAATTTCTTGTTTGCAATTTAATGGCGCGGAGCGTTATCGACGATGACTTGTTAATTGTTAAATGTACTAATTGATGTTTGTATGTTAGTTTTATGCTTTATTACTATGAAATCTGCATTTGATTATTCCCGGTTATCTTTATAACCCATTTGGCAAAGGTTGATGCGTTTGATCTTTTAAACAGGTAATCGATTTATGAATGTGATTATATGGAATAGTTTTGATGACATTATCTTAATGGTATTTAACGTATCGCAATGCGTAATTAATTTGGAGCAAATTATAAAAAACCGTTTAAGCGCAAGTCGGATTCGGAATCGGAGTCTCTATACTGAGGACATAACTGTCAAAAAATTGGTCACCCATCCAATTTATGGCCGCGCCAATTGATGCTAGATTGCTTGTTATTTGTATTTAAAACGACATCAAAAATATTTCATATCTAAATTGCCTTAACTAAAACTGCACATACAAATACTTAATAGCTGTGACAATTTCGTTTATCCATCATTACACATTCCAAACACGAATGAAATGAACAATACATTACAAATCGACGGCCATTCGCCTTCAGTGTTAACACGACACAAGCTGCCTTGCTAACAAAAACCTTTCGAATAAGACATTGCGAGAGCAATTAGTGGACTATTTATATAATGTCAGAACAGGTTATAGATTAAAGGCACGCTCGGCTTATTTATAGAGCAGTGGATAACAAAGTAATGAGCATCGAAGTTACCTTATCATTTCATCCTTATTATCTTACTAATATTATAAACGCGAAAGTTTGTGAGTATGGCTGGATGTTTGTTATGCTTTCACGCAAAAACTACTGATTGGATGTTAATGAAACTTAACAATGATATAGATTATATGTCAGAATAATTCGAGTTATATAAATACTTGCTATTGCCCGTGGCTTCGTCCGCGGTTTCGTATAGCTCCTGTACGAACTTTGATGATATAACATATAATACAAATAGATCACTAAGAAAGCAAATGGTGTGAAAAGGGTAAAATAAAGCTAGTTTCGAGAAAAATGCGTATGATAAGAATTTTAAATGCAAATAAGTAAAAATTTAGATACGTGCCCAAAATATGGCACATGGAGGAAAGAGGGGAGAACAAAGCTAATAACAGGCTAACGATTGTTAAAAAAATTTGCAAATCAAGCCTACTTCTTATATTTATTTTGTAATTTCATACTATTTAATACACATAATAAAACCTTATAGCTATTCTGTGCAAAGAAAAAAAGGAGAAAAGTTCCTTAAGTAGACTTATCACTTAATATCTCTTCCAACTGTGGTAAAAATAACCACCCCAATAATATTAAATTCGTCGAAAAATACCAAGAAGTTAAAATGTATAACTGCGAGGAAAGTCACTTAAAAGGTATATATAACATTAAAATTTGAATCTACTAATAACATTTCTATATATGGCACATAGCTTGTATGGTAATTCGTACAAATATTCCAAGAAGTTTCATCTTGCGTTGAAAACATAACTATTGTGTAACATCTTAATATTTGTGGTAAATAAGAAAAAAAAATGAAAAAAGAGACTCAGCTTTCATTCATACACGTGTATCCGCAAGTAAGGTACAAAAAGTTGAGCTAATTAGAGCTATTTCGCCAGTTCTCGAAATAAATCACAAAACGAATACAAAGGGTCTTCAGACGCTAAGCGGCGAGGTCACAATTAACTCAATGTTTCCGCTTGACTTGATCAAAATATGTCGGAGTCTCTTTCGATACATTTTTAATGGTCATTTGGTGGTAACTATAGGTATGGAACGATAACACGGTATTGATAATAATATAATTAAACGCAAAAACATGAAGGCTGAACCGATTTGTTTTTATGTTGACAAGGAATATATTAATACCTAGTACATGCCAGAGCATTAAAATATTTAGTTTTAGCTCAGTTTATTAAGTTTCATATGTCAAACATTTAAAATACTTAATTACATAAATAGACTTTTAAAGAATTATCACTTCTTGACATAATATTATTATTATTTGTCATTTTTACTAACAGATAAGTTCAATTAAACGCATCACACAGATGTAATGGCCAATTAAATGGTAAATTTAATGGTACTAGTTACTCATGCTTTAATAGGATTCAAGTTACGGTCATGTTGAGGAGCAACCTATTTTAACTAACACATATTAGGTAGCTAGGTCTCATTCAATCTGCACCACTCTATAACAGTCATTCTATCATTAACTCTGCTTATTCATGCCAGGTTATGCCTTTTTCTGGCATAAAAATAGTCCATAAAAGGACGCAAGTTATAAAAACGTTCGTATACAAAACAAACGAGTAACGATTTTATAAATTACTAATAAAGAATGAAATAAATACGCGCTTCAAGACGTTATTAATGGTGTTATTCAAATTCATTTATTACATTAACTGTGGGTGCCCTACTGTGTAGAGAATGCAAAACGTATAATCAACATACATGTTGATAGATAAAGGGTATTGTTATAAAAATTCTTATTGTTATTAACATTTTAATAGAATCTTAAAGTATTTTGGAAAGTGGGACCTTTGAGGCGTGAACCGCATAATCACCTTTAAAATTATGTATTGTGTTATGAAAATTTTAAATGTGCAGAGCAAATTTTAAAAATGTATTTTTACAGTTCTATAGAATACCAACTATGTTGGAAAGAGTCATAAAATTATCGAAGCGGTAAAACCAGGGAGAAATGTAACGAGCAAATAGCTTCATGTAAAATGAAATTTATATTATTAGATATAATTTTTTTGCAAATGTTTATTGAATTTATGTTCGTTTTATCAAAGGTTAAGCTGCGGAAACAATAAAATTAATACATAAAATTCATTTAAAATAAACGTCTTCACTTGTAGTAGTTATGAATAAACCAGTCCTTATGCAGCGAATAATAATAAAGCATGCTTGAAGTATTTCGTGACAACACATAATTTATCTAAAGTAAGTATGATCAATGTGTTATATAAACTGTATGAAGACAAAACTTTAGCTATCAACGGGCAGCGTATATGGTGATGTCATGACACAAGCCAATAAAGATGAAATATCTGAAGATCGTGCTATGCGTGTGACGATAAACAATGAACACGTTAATATACATAATAATATTTAAAGTACATTAGCATGTTTTATAATCTCATTCAAATATTGAAAGGAATTTACGTTTCTTTTCTTTTGTCTCGTCTGTGGCTACTTGGCCATGAAATTTTAAAATCATAAAATGTTATTAGATTTTGTTGATGCTTAGATACCTTCGAGAATCATCCAATGAAACGAAAACAAGCGAGATAAGATTTGATAAAAAAAATCCTTGTAACAGTTGACAGTAATCATTTTACAACAATAATAAAACGGGGCTTACGGTCAACGCATTTCGATATCTGACACGATCGATCCGTTCCATTTGTCAGGTGACTCAGCGTTGTCGTTGACGTGACGTTCTTAAAATGCAAATTTTCAAAAAATCGAACAATACATATAGATCGGCCCGTCTCGATTCGTCCGTATCGACTCATGTCTCGCCAAGCAATTGAATTCAGTCGATCACTAATCGATGTCTTGTCCGTGATAGGCGCGGTCGGGGTCCACGGCAGCAGGGTGCCGACTTACCACACAATCCATCGTTAACTTCTTTCTTCGTTTCATTAACATCACTGTTTTTAATATAAACCCTATTCACACACTATATAGAGTCCACATTACGTAATTTTTCATTAAATATCGTAACTTTTTGTATTTAATTTTCTACCGCACTTTCGTCAGCAACTTTGATTGTGTTACAATAATTGTGAGCCATATATCACTTGGCTAGAACACAAGTTACTTTGGGGTCGATATTGACTTCTTACCTTTTCTAATTGGATATGGAGTTTAACCTCATTACCTATCTTAATACAGGATTTGCCCTTTCGCGCCGGCTAATCACAAATGAGCATGTAAAGTCAGTAAATTATGTTGCATTGAGTTCGTATTACTTGTGTTTTTAATCGTATTAAGTTAAGGTTACTTATTCATAATTAGCCCCCCTTGAAGTTCATTACTTCTGTATGAGTTAATGAATGCTTGTGTTCCTTTGATTTGAATCGGCTGCTTCCCTCTGAGCAGAAACGTCTATCAAAATCATTACTTCTAAGTTTTTTAAATTATTCAATGTAACATGAAGGTGAACAAATCAATATATCTTGTATTCAGTTTTTTGCCACACTAATGCAATGCGAACAAAGACTCAATAAGATGAATTGTTATCATTTTAGGTTTTATATTCTGTTTAAGATAGATATACCTACTGCACAAATTAGAATAAATGTAAATATTAATTAATCGACTGCAATCGAATCAAAATTATAAATGCGAAAGTTTGTAAGGATGTGTGTGTGTTTGTTACACTGTCACGCAAAGACTAGTGGACCAATTGCAATGAAATTTGGTATGTAAATAGCTGGACAACTGGAATAACATATAGGCAACTTTTTATCTCGATATTCTTATAGGATGCGTACTTACGCGGGTGAAACCGCGGAGCCCAGATAGTATTATTTAAATTCATATACCCGTTTCATATTCTTTTTGTTCAGTCTCAAATTTATTAAAGTATTCTTTAATTACGTATTTAATATATTTCATGTGTACACATTTTTTCGTTTTTTTTTTAATTACAACCATAAGTATGTGAGCCAATTCTTCCACGTGCGCAGTGTCGAAGGATAGGTTCATGATAACCGAAAAGCAAAGCTAGTGCCCCCCTGCCGCCTCTCTCCAGGGGCTTACTAGCCAAACTAAATCAAATAATGACTAATCGATTCTCCCTTACATTGCACAGTAGGTTAACGTCAAACGTTGTTCCTTCATCTAATGCTTTTGTTTCTTCTGTTTGCATAAAATCGAATTCGTTATAGACAATAATATGATTGATAATTTTTATTAAAGCTTTAACATTTGATTGATGTTTATTAGTTCGGTAGTCCGAGTTTTGGAAATCATTAGACGAGTGAGTTCCTTATGAAGAATAATGATGACGCTCGCGGTACTTAATTCATTTGACGGTGTTATTTATGATTCGGTATTGGCACCAACACTCCATTCATATCATTCAAAACCGTCTATTATATATATAATTAAATTTGATTCGATCAATTTCGGTTCCGGAACTCCGCTGTTATGCATGGCATCTTATTTAATGTTTTTAGTTTCGTATCGGATGATTAAGAGATTCCTAACAGCTATAAACCACAAGGAGATATATTGAACAATTATTTCGTTGGCTATTTGATCGCAGTCTACTTTATTTGATGTCTGTTCCGCCTACGCTTCTGATGAAACAAGTATAGAAGGTACTTATTTAAAAATATCAATGTAGATTCGTTTGTATTATGTTGTTGGAACGATGTGATTTGATGATATCGTACTTTGTATTCTTAGTTGTATGTTTAGGACAGCATTGTTTTGTATTTAAAATTATTGTAGGGGTATTAAGTAACATATAACTAAAAACATTTAATTCAATGATTAGCAAATTTGTTTTCCTAGATGTAAACTACGGTTATTGAAGAATTGTTTGAACAGTGTAAGTATAAAATTTGGATGCAATAACAATAATTGTAAACAAAAAAATATTATCAAATTTTTAATATTATCAAATATTTCAATTACTTATACATATTGATGTCAAAATACAAATCGATTAAAATACTACACATTCCATATAAAAATGAAGTTCTAAAAATTTCTACCAATAAAGAAAAAACCCCAATCAGACAATAATATCTCCATCACAGCTTTATTTCCTATACTAAACGACTTTTTATATCATTAGAATATTTACATTTTAAATTGCTTAACGATTTCTGATACTGATGAATAAAATAGACTCAAATATTTTATATCGATCTCATCTATAACTAACTTTTGAATAGTTTAATGGATCTAAATGGTTAATGCAAGGTTAAAAATGTGTTGACTGCCCATTATATCTTTGATTATCTCTAATTTCAAGATGTGGGATAAAATATAACTACATTAAATGTATTCTAGTGTGAGCTAGAAAGATATTATTATCAAAATGATATAGATTTGATTTTCTGGTATGATAATATTAGACTGACATAAAAAATTACTCAATAGAATTTGAACGTTTTTTAAGTTTGGACTAAATTGTTGTGACATAAGCAAACACCCTTGTCCCCTTATGGGGTACAAATGCATTAAGCATCTGTTTCTTCGATCGATTTTCTTTATGGTCAAGCAGGTGATCATACTCGTGGGATCTGTCAGACTGAGACAAGTTTATGTTAATCCCCACCGGGAATCGAACCCAGAACACTTACCACTGTATTAAAGAGGCAGTTAGTGACTCATCAAGATACGCTATGTGAATTTCTTCTATTTCATTAGTAGCCAGCGCATAGAAGCTTAATTAGAAGTGAAGAAAATTGCAAGTGAATTTAGAAGTATATCTTTAAACAAAAGATTCATAAATAAAACAGTAATTTTTGAATAATATTTCATGGCTCTTAAGAATTCAAGCAATGTCTGTCAAATTGATTGCAAAGCGGTTAGAACAACATGGGACATTGTGAAAGAATAAATTTGCTTGCGCAATACGTTTGTCCCAAGATATTAATAGGCAATAATCAATTGACAACCGTATTGTGATAATAATAGAGTGTTGTGTTGTAAAAAATTGGTTATGTTTTAAGCTGTTGTTGTTGGAGCTAGTGATGGGAATCAGCGTGTTGCAACGTACCCGTACAGGAGTCGAGTACAGGTGACAAATAGTCACGGCATTCTGGAAAGGTCGACTGTGGCGATACATCGATATTTTTATTTGTTTAAGTCGATGACTTAATAGTAGTGAGGGGCATGTCGATAGTTTTTCTATGATGCGTTTATATCTTGCTCGTAACTAATGGGTCAGCAATATCATGAGTTTTTGTTGTACTGTTTTACTTTATTTAACCAACGGTGTCGTTAGTTTTAGGAAAACAGGAAGTTCAAAACCTCTCCAAATGTCCATGGGCGGTGGTAGCGCTTACCATCAGGCGACCCACCAGCTCCATTGTCGACGTATGACATAAAAAAATGGACTTCTACGTTTTTAAATATCCTACATACTGATTTCGTCCATAGTATTACCGTCACCATCCGATTGCATACGCTCTGCGCGGACATAGGAAGGATTAAGACATAATCCACTACGCTATTTCTTTTCTTTTATTTCACCGTAAGTCATTTAAGAGGAATATATGATTAACAAATAGGTCAAATATCTCAATTACAGTCCGAAATACGAGTCTATAAAACATACTTATAAAAATAAAACCATCGATACATCTGTTCATATCGTTGCACAACCCTAGTTTATAGATTCATATCTTTTAAATGTATGCATTCAGCAGCACATAATTCAGGATTACAAATTGTTTGTTTTAGGTAGAGACACCAAATGTATTGGCGCGATTTCAACTTAAAAGGGTGGTGATAAATATATGAAAAACTCTGATGAGCCATTGCGAAATGGAAGGTCGAGTTTTACCAGCGACATTTTTCTTATTTACCTGACAAAGGATTCTCAATTTTAATATGTTTGTGAATACAGTCGTTGAAAATGTTTACTTAGGCCTTGTTTGGTCGTGTTTGCTTCGCAAATGAGTGATTTAAACCCTGATTATGGTTTTTATTTATGAGTTTATTGTAAGTAGTCGTATAATTGTATTGTTTCGTACGAATTACTGTGTGGTACTAAATCTTTTGGCTTTACGATTATAGAGGCTGATGTTAAATCATCTTGTATGGAATATCGAAGGCCTGTTAATAAGCGAAAGTTTGTATGTTTTTTGTTCTCTTTACGTTCATTTCTTTTGACGAGACTAATGTTTGCAGTTAAGAGATAATGCTTTTTTCTTAATTGAAGATAGTTTAGTAATAGTATACAAAGTAGTATTTTGCAATAAATTCATGTGGTCCAAGTTAATCGCGAAAATTTGAATGAATTTAACATATTAATATATTAGAAGTATCAAAACCCGTTTATCTATGAATTAACAATTCAATTTAATATGTATTTTATAAGAAAAATTCATAACAGACAGCACAAAGCAAATTGCGTTTGTTTATGTGCAAATTTTCTATTATTTGGCCGCCATAAAATTTTATTTGGTATCATTTGTGTGCGGAAATTTATTAGTTTAATGACGACATAATAACGTTTTTTGTTGCTCGATTGGCCTGTTGAAACCATAAACGATTATTTGAATTTTATACCGTGGAAGTCCATTAATATACAAATCTAAAGATTGTTTGGATTGACACAATGCATTTAAGTTTAGAATGAGGCATTTAAGTACTTCCTTACTATTCTATTAGTGTTTGTATCTTTTAAATTTACCGTTGGAATGTGTGTATGGGGGAATAAGAAATTAAAAAGTTAATGAGTTTTCTATAGAAATTATGTAACTACAATGTTATCATTACATACTTCGCTATCGTAGCATTTTATTTTTATAATGTTGAATTTCTTTTTTACTAGAATAAACAAATACCATCGGGTATCCTTGTAACAATCAAAGTACAATACTATTTCATGAAACACTATTAATATTTGTAGTTGGAACTGATAAAAACAAATAGAATAATTCCCAGTCAATTACAAACTCTAAATTTTGATCCTCACAAAACATATAATCAATCCCAACTGCTACACTGACCGCTGGCCCTGGCTTCATTTGAATTTAGCTGGAATTAAAATAGTCTATTTCACTCCTGAATAGGAAGGTTCTTATAGAGAAGGAATTTTCACGATCGCATCAATAGTTCCGAAGATTATCCCATTCAAACATACAAATTTAGAAACTTATCTCTTTATATATACATATAAGTAAGCTTTAGTCAAATGACATGATATTATTCGAGTTTATTTTAAATTCCGAACGTTGTACATGCGCCTGACCTTAAGAGGTGAGACATTTTGGCATTGTCAGCGTGGTCAGAGTTGGCTGACCTCGAGTGACCCCGGTCCGCTAGCTGACGCGGGGTATTTGGTATTATGTGCAAATATAAGCTTTAGATAATACACATTAGTTGGGGCGCAGTATTAAGATAGTGTGGATTGTAATACATTTAGATGTATAAGTTACCTAATTTTAATATTGGAGCAATTCAATGAGGGAAATTATGAATCAGCAATATAGAAGAAGTGAAAACCAATTCTTTTCATGTATGGTGGTTATTTTTAAGTAAAATATAAATGGAACTGGTGGAAGCTACATACAACAACATAAAATGTAACACTCATGAAAATCATTTCTTCATCATCAGCCCATGTATGATACATACAAAATTACATCCTTCCATCATGTTTGGAGATTTTACTATGTAACCTACTGTTTTCTTGCTTTTTGTATTCATCATCAGCCCATATATGTTCCCACTGATGGGACACAGGCCTCCTATGAGGGTTCAGGCTATCCACCACGCTGGCCAAGTGTTGGTTGGCAGATGTCACATGTCGTCGAACTTTTGATTCTTCGCTATGCCGGTTTCCTCGCGATGTTTTCATCCACCGTTGTAAGCAGTGGTGATGTTATCCACATGAGCAGATAAATTGAAAAATCAATTTATTTCCTGCACGCTCGCCCGGTCTCAAACACCGGCTTATTGATTTTGAAATCCGAGGTTCTCACCAGTGAGCCACCACTGCGTTAAAAATCATTTACTTCGCTCATTTTTCATATAATTAATTAAAATTATATACGTAAGCTGTGTTATTTATTAAAATTGGTTAATTTTCGAAAGACGGAGGGCTTCAAATTCCGTAATTAATCAGTTAATGTTATTAATTTTAAACATAATATAACAATATCCTATTTTCCTATGTGGTAGTCGAGCACGCTTCGGCACGAATTGGGCCAGCTCGCACCGGGGAAGTACCACACCCCCACAGAAGACCGGCGTGAAATAGCATTCTGCTGTGTTTCGTTCGGTGAGTGGGGGAGCCGGAGGCCTATATCCTTTTCCTTACCCTTCCCATTTCCCTTTCCTTTATTCCTATCGCCAATCCTTTCTTAATCCCTTCCCAAAAAGTCGGCAATCCATTTGTAGAGGCGTAAGGTCTTCAATGGACCTTATGCCTCACCAAATGTTCATGGGCGGTGGTAACGCTTACCATCAGGCGTCCCACCAGCTCCATTGCCGACTGTAACATTAAAAAAAAAAAAATAACAATTTTAATATTAATCAGAATAAAACAAATTTTTCGTTTGAATATTTTCAACACATATTATTAGACATTTGTAATACAACACCTCAATGACAATTTACTAAAACATTATTATAACCATGTCATTTAGTCGTAAAATGGTAATGGTATATAGATACCTACTGCGAATCATACTTTATGAGCGTAATAAAATATATTTTTGATTTTTACACAAATACGTAAAGAAATAACACTATGGTGGGTATTACTTGTATTCCTTTATATTTGTGTAATTGTATTCTAATGGTATGGAAAAAAATTCCAATGATGAAACCACAAAAAATAAATTTTGTGTGGTTAAGTTTTCATATATTATTATGTACCTATTATGTACTGACATATGCCGTATTTAGTCATGTCTAATTTTAATGATACTAGCTTATTTTCAAAGGAACAGAAGTAATTTCGATTAAATTTTAAAATGAATTCATAAATAAACTATTTATTATTTCACTAAGAATTTAATACTGGTTTGTTAGTCATAGATATTATGTTAATTTTTATAATATTTGAGATGGTGTTTATGAATAAGTATCTGCTTAATTGGATGAATCTGAATAATCAGTTAGAAGTGAAATATAACTTCTATTACAAACAGTCATTGTTTATGCACTAATTTACTTTACTGCTATAAACATAATAATTTATTGCTAACTGCTAAGTACTTTTGCAAACCACTGACCTTTCTTAAATAACACTAGAAATAGTTTTTTCTTGTGTTTGATTTTACGCGAGTATTATTTTTATTTAGTTACGTCACAGTCTCCCCTTGACCACGCTCGCTGTAAAGTGTTCGAAACGTCGGGTTAATAATATAATTAATAAATCGCGTTTAAAATCCTTAAAAAAGTTTTAAATTTCTAAACACTAGAAATAGATGCAGTTTGAAATAAAAAAAAATCATGGCAAAGGCCTATGTTTAATTTGGTTACGTCACACATTTAATAGTAGGTACACACATAACATAATAATATGTCTATCACATATAAAGACAAACATCGAGAGCATCGTACCTATATCGATATATCCTACAACAGGAATATTCAAATGAGGCCGGTAATGAGAGGCGGCGAATGATTTCTGGAAAAATATGTACGTTATTTAGGTGCTCCGCCGACGGCAGCCGCGGGCGACGCTAAATTAAAAACATGTCAAATGGTAAATTGGACCGAGACATCTATTAAGGCGAGTAAAGGTTGAGTCATAATGGTTCGTGGGACGTGTTTGTTTTTCGCCTTTTGCTGGATGAAATAAACTTTATATTAGGCGTTAAATTCACTGATCTATGTGAAATCGTCTTTAATTTAGATAGTCAATATATGGATTAATATGAAATGGACAATTAAATTATAAATTAGGCATTTAAATAGCAGCTCTTGCATGAATGTCTTTCTAGTTGAGCGTGAGATCAATTTATACTAAATACAGCGCAAATATATGGGAATTTATGCTTGGCTTTTATGATTACGCTTGCGTGTGAGGTAGTGATAAAATAGAAACAACTGAAATAGGGAAAGGTGAACTTAACGCCTTCAGGCGCCTCAGACAAAATTTATCTAAGTAATGCATATTCTAAATTCATGTGTCGTGTTTTCTTAAAGCCGTGAGACAAGAGAAGCTCTCTAATTCGTAAAGTTGTAAGTATTAAAAATGTTATTTATTTTTTATTTAACTTAATATTTAAGATGATAAACTCACAAAAATACATATCTACTATTAATTTCTTTAACAATAATTTCAACGACACCACCCGAATAGGCACGGAATAAAACATCCCCATTCTGTCCAGTCCAACCGCCGCTTAACCCACTAGAGGTATCAAGAAACAAGAGCTCGAAGGCTTTTACTTAATTCAGAAGCACAGCGGGAGTTCCCAAACCATTGCCCGACTGTGAAATATTGTGCTGAGATCGGTGATCGCCTTAGGCCCAACCTGCGTGTCTTAAATTCCTGCCCGATGGAAACCACCTCAATTGTTTTGATGAAAACGCTTTAATACTGATTGGTCGTTATGAATGTATCAATTTGGGAGTTAAATATGGTTTGAAAGATCAATTTATTGGATGACCTTTAAAAGGTCATCCAATAAATTGAGGGTTAAAGGATTTAGAGAAGCTAGACTCCACTGCCAAAATATTCCAGTTTAATCCAATTAAACAATTTAATCAAACAATGAAAGATAATTCGTATTTTAATACTGCAAAGCATCTTAGTCAGTCAAGACATTAATTTTTATTAACTAATGGCTTCTTCAACTTACTACGAGTTATAATAACAAGAGACCCAATTTATATATATGCGATTAATTTCTAAGCTTACCTTCTCTGAATACCACCATAAATACTTCATTTCCGAATCGCCAATTCCTCTAACGACCATGACGACAGCACTTTGTCGGCACTTGGCTGAACAATTCCCATTTCGACAGGACCACATTTATCATAAAACAAGTGACGTTTAGAAGTAGCAAAACAAATCGTGAGTCCTCAGCTCATTCCAAATTTATACCCCACAAAAAGTTAATTAAGTTTTAATAGAATTCAAAACGGGAGTGCTTTGGTAGCCAAAAATAGGCGGAGATGTTATAAAATATAATTATTTTTCGTTGTTAATGATTTTTTTTATTGGGCTCGTGTTTAGGGATGTGTAAACAATCAGTCTCGACTTGTTAGTTCATGGAATTAGCGCACTTTTTGAAATTTCGTTGCATCATTTTGAAATGCATGTGATTAATTAATTCATCATTTTCTAACTTTGAAGATCTTTATAATTTATAACCAATTTTTTTTTAACAGCCAACTTTATCGGAATTTTATAAAATAAAAACGTTGTTATATATGACATTAAAAATAGTAAAAAACGTTAAAAACTGTAAATGCGATTAAGGTAATGATACTTATTATCAGATCCTTGTTCCATTTCTTAAATACCATTTCAAGTAAGCTTGATATTAAATGCTTGTAACAGTTATTTCGATGTATCATTGCAAATGCTTTTATTATATTTAGTAGTTATTGTTCGTAAATAACAGCCATGAGCTTTGGCACTGGATATTTCATGTTGTCTGTTTAGTGAAATAGTTACGATTACATTGTCTAACTCGGCCCGCTCTCCGCAAAATGCACACGGCACGTCCGTTTGTTTGCACAGGAGTTTAGGAAAATCAATACGACAATGCTTCGTAAATCGCCGCCACGTCCTCGTGAGGCAAGACGGCCCAGAGTTTATGACTCCATTCAAAGTCGAGCGATCGTTTTCACTAAACTATATAATACGTTGCGTCGCCTTAACTCTTTGATGGGGGTCGCGAAACCTCAAAACCGATGATTTACAGGACAAACCCGTCGTAATTCTAACGGGCTGGATGTTTCTGAAATTGTCAAAAATATTTTATGGTAACCGAAACGATGCGGCGAGTCGAATCGATTCAATCTCATTCTATCGCTTTTATAATCGTTTTATCGGTGTGTTGGCGACTCGAGTGAGCGAGTGACCCTTAATAACGTCCCTTTTAATTGCTCGGTATAAATCATTACTGCTTGTTACGACTGCGGTGATTTACTTACTGCTTTGACACGTGTGCATATCTCTTAAATCAAGCTGCGCCAGCGCACTGAGTTAAGGTGCCGTATTGTCATTTCTTGGGACGCGATTTTATGCGAGTTTTTAATGAGTTATTCAAGATTGAAAAAATGTCATGATTAATTTCTCATTTTTCTTAAGCATGTCTGGATTTGCGGACGTGGTTTACGGAGTTAAATGTTTGAACAGGTTATTTGAATGTATTGGAGGAATTTCAATCAAGATGTGTCACTTGATCCTAATTGATATTATGTATGTATTTTTAATATTAATCCCATTTTAAAATAAAAAGAGGCTTAGAGATGTTAACATCCATAAACCTTACTTATCTTCCGAATAGCAATATTTAGTTGAATAATGTGCTGAAATAAAACGTTCTTCTATTGTAAAAGTCTGTTTAAATACCCCAATGCATACTGCCCTAACATAGAAACACTACGAACACATAAATCCATACCTATAATCTAGCTTCAAATATATGAACCTTTAACCACGTTCAACTTGAAATATAACAAATCCCTTACATCACTCTAGAGTCCATTAAGTAACATCACCGGACAGATCGTTTTTCATACATTGTTTATACGTTAGTAACTAGTGTTTGCTTCTCAATTTACAACTGACACATTGAAACAAAGAATTAATTGACGTTACAAATGGACTTAACTAATGAATGGAGCAAGTGAGAACGGAGCGGGTTAATTGCTTTATAAGTAACGATTTTTGTGGAGTCACTGTTTAGGCCCGATTCATACTTTTAGAATATTTGAGCCACGTGTGATAAAGCAAGACATATTGGTCTTATTTTATTTGAAAACTATTCAACAAAATAGGAAACAAAAGTGGTGAGAGGGAAAATTGCGACATTACCATATTTAATTCCTTTTAAACAAGACCATTATCACAACTTATATACTTTATATCTTCGTCCGAGGCACTCTAAGAAACATATATATAGTTCCAAACCTTTGCCGTAACAACACGACACAAATCTCATTCAATGAAATCAAATTTTATATACATTTCGCAATACCTAGGCTTCTAATTTTGTCCTTGGATCGGAAAGTCTAGATACTAATAATAATGTAAGGTTCTGCAGACTCTAATGCACCATATTCCCTTGTGCTGTCTGCTCAAAATCAATCACCACAACTAAAGAAGACAGACATTCGGACATCGATCACACATCGCCCTAGGCGCAGTCGTCAAAGACTCCCGTGATTGCCCTCCCTATAATATATTATGTTGACTTTTAATTATCTGACACTGTTCTAGTTGGCGTGAAGACAAATCGTTTAAGTCTGGTTAGGTTTGCGTGGGAAATGATTTAACGGTTACTAAACGCAATTGCATGTAATTTGTCCGTTTTACGAAAGCCGCAATAAATTTTGAACGCAAGTAGGTAAGTAATTGTATTCTGTTAGATTATAAAGTATGACTTGGGTAAGGAAATTCTGAGTTTGTACGCAATGGACAAGTGGATTGCACGTTATTGAATTCATGAAGATTGTTGTTTCCAAATAGATTGTTAAAATGTTTTTTAAAGTCATAGACGTTTAAGTCACTTACGCGAAAGAAGAAAACTAAATAGCTTTATTAACTCGTATAGTCCATTCTGCTAACTTGTTATCGGTACCAAATATTAGATAAGCTTCACTCATGATGACTATGCTGAATGAATCGTAAGCCTTATATTATACGTATGTACTTATAATCTCAATCTTCTTAATACACACACAAGTAACGTAATATTTCCATTCTTTAAGAGGCTATAAATTGAATTACCTAATACAACTGTAATTCAAAAACCCTCTTCATTTTATTTTATCCTTGATACCAATAGTAATATGAATTTTTATTGCGTAATGTACTAATTTATACATCTACTAACATCAGACTTTTGTAAGCAGTACTTGCATGATTTTTTCTAAAAACATTTTTAAATATTAGTTCAACAACAATATATAAAACGTACCTTCGGAAAACAGAATGGGATTTCCAATATATCCTGATCTTAAAAGGTAAAACAACATAAATCTCATATTCAATATAAGTTACGTAAAGCTATTCAAAAAGTGAAAACAATAAATACGCTCCAAAACTGTATAGCCACGGAAACTTACGTACAATTTTTCACTGTCAACACTGCGTAGGTAGTCAAACTATGAAATAGTACTAAATGACCCGAGGGCATTTATCTAATAGTTTAACCTGGTGTTCATTGTGCATCTTATCAGTCACAATATAAGGGTCATTTTTGTGTGCCGAAAATGTCTCAGGTCAAGTCGTGCTATGGCTATTTGAGGCTTGTACGGTAGAAGGAAACAGCAGGGAGTGCACCCCTAATTGGAAATGCTATATGTTATATCGGCACTGCACGAATCTTATTAATTGGATCGAATGTTCGGATCCGAATGGATTTAATCTTTTATGAAATATATAAATGTTTACAATAATATGCTTTCGTGCTGTTTTTAATATTTTACACTCGGGCTTGTGCGCGTCAAAGTGAATTAAGTTTTGCATCAAAATGCTTTTATGTTTTGTTTATATCAATATTCAGCCGCGATAATAATATTAAAGCACGGTAAGTATTTACGGTTATCGTTTATCTTTGAAACTGCAATAACAAAACAAAACTCAAATAGACGTTGGAGCAAATTATGGAATAGAAGCTGAAGGTACCACCTAAATGCATTGAACATTTTAGAGAAGACGTTAGTCTAAGCATGGGGCAGATAAAACTTTACATACATTTACTCTGAAAAAATTGGTAAATACAAAAATTAAAGTCTTCATATTTCTTGTTGACTTCAAAAATAATATGTTGTGATAGTTGAGGCTTTAAAATATTATGTTATAATAGACGTAGCCTTAATGATTAACAATTAAGTAAGAATTGCCTTAATATGCAGATAATATTATGCTCATTAAAAATAGTGCAGTGGTGGCTCAGTGGTGAGAACCTCGGACTTCAAAAATCGATAAGTCGGGGTTCGAGACCGGGCGAGCGTGCAGGAAATAAATTGATTTTTCAATTTATCTGCACATGTAAATAACATCACCACTGCTCACGGTGAAGGGAAACATCGTGAGGAAACCGGCATGTCCGAGAATCAAAACATGTGACATCTGCCAACCCGCACTTGGCCAGCGTGGTGGATTATGGCCTGATCCCTCATAGGAGGCCTGTGTCCCAGCAGTGGGAACATTATGGGCTGATGATGATGATGATGATTATGCTCATTGAGATATATTTTTGAAGAAGTATTACAACTAATAATATTTAATTTATAAAAAAAATCTTTCGCCAGTAGATGAAGTAACGATATCTAATTAAACAAAGCTTACTCTGTCCATTTACACTGAATCATTCTCAAACGACTCTTTACCTACCAGACAGACGTTGTAACATAAACATTTTTTATTAAGTTACAGGCGATACTATCAAATGTATTCAAATTGATGATTGATTTGAACACGCACCGTGCTTGATTGAATAGATACATAACATTAGTGTCGTATTCAATAAGCAGATATGACCTTTGACCATGTCGACAGATGTGGGTGTCATAGGTTCGACGTGTTTTTATTTAATTGGACAACAATGGGTTCCGTTGTGGAAACAGATTTTCTGATGTTCAAGACTTAGAGAAACTTATTATTAATATTGAATACAGTAGGAGCCATAAAATTAGAAAATATTCGTGAAAAGCAGGATAAAAATAGAGGACTGTCTGTTATCATCTGTCTGTCCTCGTTCTTATGTGCCAGGATGGCCTATCCTGGGTAGCCTGATACGAAGATACAAAGAATGTTGAGTGATTAGTGATATTATTTCGTTGTTCAATTTATGACTTGTATAATCATTTGGACTACGAGTAAAGAGGTTGTGAATAAAGCTGGAAAATTCTAGGTTTCTGATGAATAGAAATTTAAACCCCTAATTATTTTAATCCTTGAAGTGACTGATAAGAACATAACTGAAATGTACTTTAACAATTGGTAGGAAAACTTAATTCATGCATTCTATATCATATTATTCTTAAATATCTGCCTTTTCCCCAATCGTTCATTGAACAACTGTCGAATCTGTCTGTGGTATTGTTGCATACGGACATCATTTCAAAGTTATAGAAAACCCAACTGTTTTCTGATCTCTCCAATACTCCAATTTATTCCCATGAAATTTTATTATGAAAAAACGTTTATTTATATCAAAGCCCCTGTTAAAAAATGTTTTCATATTGTTCATTTCGCGTCACAAAGGCTATAGCCGCCAAAAGGTGGTAATTAGCGACAGGTGTGTGCGTTTAATCATAAATTCTACACTCTATCGAGAATTTTTTTGCTACCACTTCAGTTTTTCGACAGTATCCCAACACCCTTTGTCAATGTCACATTCGCTACTATTTTTGAATGGAATACAATACATGGTGACGTCTGAAAGTGCGTAGTCACGGTGACCTTAACAAATTTGAGGTATTTTTGAGATATATTTTGTTTTGCCGATTGTAGACACGTTGTTTTTTGTTTTGCGTTTTTGGCGTCTTTTTGTCTGCCGAGCTTTTGTAAGTATTGTAAAATGGTAAGCGTTATTATATAGCTAGAATGCGATAAAAATAATTATCGATTTTGTGAACATAATAGCGATGTAACGATGAAAGTAAAACGACGATAATTGTATAAACTAGCTACAAACTGCGACTTCACACGCGTGGTACCCGGCTAAAATGCTATGATAGCCTGTGTCAACCTACATTATATCTATATATCTGTATAATTTGTCTATTATTTGTTAAAAATTAAATATAGTTCTAGATAGGCATGTATTGTAGGTTCAGGTACTAACATGCGTAACAATTATGATTGTTGTGAACTATTAAACAATACATTGTCTCTGCAAATATTCATGGCCCGCTATCATAAAAACCTGAACAGTTTTTGTTATCTTCTACATAAAACAAATTTCTACCAGATTCTACCGGATTTCTACCAGATTCTACTAAATTTATATCAGTACTCTATACGTCCATGATATCATCAGTGCGTTATTTTAACAACGCAATAGGAAATATTGAAGGTAATCTATATATAATACCGTTACACTGTTATCTTACGTGTATAACCGTATTTTATGTCATTAATGTATACCCACGTACTTTTGTATTGACATTGAGATGTTTACCGTTGAATAGAAAAATTACTTTAAAAATTTATGAAAAGGGTGACCATCTGTCCTCTTATAATAGGAATTTATTATGCTCTTTATTTATATTACATAACCAACTCACTTGATGGTATACACTATACACTGTTGTATTAATGAATCATTTTCAAAATGTTAAATTCGTCACTCAAATCATAAATAAATATATTATACATATATGTCATGACATATAATGCAGTTTCATAATCCACAAAATATTATACAATAGCCTTGAAAGATATTCTTATTATGTCAAGTTTGTATATTATAATATTAAACCTACTATACTACAATTTTAGTTCTTTTTCATTAAAAACTGCTTTTTGCTGTATAAAATAATTCACAACAACAGTATAGCTCTAAGTTCAATTATTTTTTAATTCACTCATTAAAGAACGTGGAAGTCATTAATATCATCATATTCGAAAAACCATTTTCTACTGAGCAAATAAAAAAATTGCCTCCTTGGTATAGTGGCTAACGCATGAGCGTAGAACCAAGGGGTCCTAGGTTCGACTCCCGCTGGAGATGCTCAAAAAAAGTCTCAGTCTGGCAAGATACAGAAGGATGATCACCTACTTGTCCATAAAGAAAATCGATCAGTGAAACAGATGAATGCCCCATTCCCCACTAGGGGACACGAGACTTTACCTTTATATAATAAAAATAAATGTGTATCAAAAATTAATTTCTATATTATAATGAGAAATAAATCAGATTATATATTTACAATGATACTGTCAAAGTTGAAACCAATCGTGGTGTCAAAACCAATTTGCATTTTAAAACACCGTTCACACATAAATAGGCACTATTTATAGGTTTGTGATTATCAAAACACTTGGGTAACCTATTCTTAACTAATAACTAATAAAAATGCAGTAAGAAATCGGGGCATAGCGCTTTGTATGCCATGTTAATGTTCTCGATTCTGTTTTGTTGATTTCTATAAAATATTATAAATGAGACGGCTACCACTAAGAGAATGACCAAATATTATAATTCGGTATGGCAGTGAGAAAGTAGATTTTTGCTTAATTTTTGTCGAGATATTGTTTCAGTGAATTATTAACTACAGCATGTATTCATTATTTCGAGAGAAATATATTATTTAAACTGGTTTACGTGTTGTGCACCTTAGAAGAAAATAAATTTAAAAAATGCTTTCTCTGTATAGTATGTACTATAGCTATAATCAAAGAAATTAATTCTTTATTGATCTAGGAAAAGAGCATTCACCTATTTACTTATAACAATACTTTTAACAAGTCGATCTAAAATACTCGCTACTTTCGTGCAGCCATACCAGTTACGTAACACAAATCCAGAAATATGGAATATTCTTTATGTTATATTCACGGCTGGAGCTCAACAGGTAAGCATGTATAAATTCTGTATTCGATGACAAAGCCCGCGCACAGTTGGAGTGCGTTTTTCATAAAGTGTCGGTTCTGTTTAACATTTTTTATTTGACCATTTGCTACCAACTGCGTTATATGAAAAATGAATCGTAACATCGTACCCTTTTCTCGTGTGTGTTTTTTTAACCGCATAAATCATGTCATTAAATTTTAATAGTCACTGCAGCGCAAGGTGGGTTAGTTAGGGCTTTTGTTGGGCCTTCGAGGATCTTTTCACTTGATTGTTACTATTTAGGGCTATTGTGTGCTTTGATGGTTAACCCGAGTAAATGCCGACTTAATTTCATTAATCGACTTCTTTGTACGAATTAAGATTTAATTGAGTCAAGCTGGCCTTCGTGTATTGTTGTTTAAATGCCTTTCAGTGGATTATGTGTGGAATTCGAATTATTCTGTAGGTGTTTTAATGAACACGTGTTTTGTTATCTTGAATGGTATTTTATCTTATCATCTTTGATTGTAATATAGACATTTTATAGGCGTTGTTTCGGTGGTGATTGTATGTGTAATAACATTTAGTATTTGGTATTGTTTCGGGGGATTAAAAAGGATTAAAAGGCTTGATTATTTTAAATTGCATAAAAGTTTGTTAGTGTTAATATATTCAATATGAACAGTTTTCCGAACAATTTAATAATTATTACTATTCACGGGAGTAAAGATTCACTTTTAAACGTGTTACAA
Organism: Zerene cesonia; assembly: GCF_012273895.1. Classification (NCBI taxonomy): domain Eukaryota; kingdom Metazoa; phylum Arthropoda; class Insecta; order Lepidoptera; family Pieridae; genus Zerene; species Zerene cesonia. The sequence continues at coordinate 3,240,737 of NC_052106.1, read as the reverse complement.
AAACGCTTGCGGATGTTTTAGCTATAAACATTGCCTCCCAATACCAGTTATACAAAAGTTCAAATCATCTTAAACATTACACGTTACAACATGTCCAACATCGATGTTTTGCAAAGCAAATGGCTCGTATTCGCTATCAAAAAACAAGCGCAAATTCATATCACGATTCAAGATGTATCGAGCGATCAGTAAATTCAAACGATTTTGGTACGGTATCGATGTTTTTTTCGATACCAAAAAGGTAGAATCGATTTTTTCTTTGATACCGAAAAGGTGTGGGGCGGGCTCGCCTCGAGGCATGTGCGATGCGCGGGCGAAGGGCAGAGGTCACGCGAACTGTAGTGTTGTACTCATGTATGATGTTATCGATGTTTATTATTATGCTATATTTTGTGTATGAAATATTTGATTATACTGTGATGATAATTATAAATCGTATCGACGAATAAGAATCAATATTCATAATACTGTGGATATTATGATACAGTCTATCATCCTAAAATGTAATTGAACATGCATTAATTTCTGTTCAATTTATCAATGTATACAATCGTTGGTCCAGTTTAAATGCATCATAAGTTGTCGTTGATTTGAATGAGTTAATGAAATAAGTATCTTTTTATAATACGTTAACGTTTTTAATAAATATTTCTGAGCGCGGAATAAAACAACCAAAATCATAGATAAAATCATAAAATACCTAATATCGTGTACGGGAATATCCCAATTACATCGATAGTTCATCAGCATTATCGATAAAATGTTACAGGCTCGTACAACACTAAGGACCACACCTTGCTTTAGCTATCTTGTGATGGCGAAAATATAATTTAAATCTATCCAATCATCCAGTCATGTGTGGAAAATACAAAATCACTTATTCACAATTACGCGGCGTTAAGTTTTTATAAAGCGGTCTAATAATACTTATTTAGATTTTATCATCCTAAGTATTTATATACCTTTTAATACAGTACAATATATGTGATAAGAAATAAAGCATTGCACATATATTTAATTTGTTATAATGATACAATCTTGTTATGGATTTGATTAGAAGTAAACATTAAGTAAATTATTATTTTAGTAACAAACGATATGGCTTACAAATTGTTAGAAATAGACCAAGTGTCAGTCATCAGCTTTAAAATACAAAAAGAACGGTTCATCCAGTAAAGTGGTATGAGTTATGAGACAAACACAAAAAATACAGTCGAATTGATAACCTGCTTTTTTGAAATCGGTTGATAATTGAGTAGAAGAGAGACATTCATCCTTATGCTTAAATAAACCTATTATTCTTATCTGCCAATTATCCTATTAAAATAAACCTATTATGTATTTATTCCGATTTGTATGTATTTCTTCTATACCTATATAATAACTACAGAAAGATAATTCCTAAATAGTCATGGAATCTTTCCGCTTATCACTAGGTGATAATTTACTAACTGGCCTCTAAAACGACAAAAAAAACTCAACCCATTGATACACCAAACCTTATCACCACGACCACCACAGATTACATATTCATGATATTAAGTTTCATTGCATCAATGAATGGGAAAATAAAACAAGGCGATGGGCGATGCAATCAGTACACCGATCGACAGATGAGCTCTATATGTAAATAGGATGGAAACAATGAGGTTTCCTGTACGCTGATAATCTTTTCAGTGTTTTGCATAATGCGGCTACGTTTCGAAACGCTGCGATGTTAATCTTCGCTAAATGAAATGTAATGGTGCAGTCTCAATATCGGGCTTTGTGACGCTTCGCTCGCATTTAGTATTTTAGTTTAACTAGCTGCGCCCTGCGGTTTCACCCGCGTAAGTCCGTATCCCATAGGAATATCGGGATAAAAAGTTGCCAAGGGATATGTTATTCCAGTTGTCCAGCTGTCTGCGTACAAAATTTCATTGCAATCGGTTCAGTAGTTTTCGCGTGAAGGAGCAACAAACACACAAACATCCTTATAAAATTTCGCATTTATAATATCAATAAGTATAATTAGTAAGTATAATTAGTAGGATAGGATGTGATATATTATGTTATGTTATGTTTCTTGTGTACATTTTGTTTTGTTTGAAACTGTTTTTTATATGTTTTCTTTTATAATTTTCTTTTGAAACATCACCGACCCAAACGTCTCGTATGAACCCTTCAAATAACGTTTTCACGATACAACTCAACTTACATAATTCTCGAACGTTCTATCTATTTAAAACAGTCCAAACCGCATCGTGACGTCACACGGCAACAGACACAGATATTTCCACATATACCTATCTATATGGGTATTGTAGTCGAAACACCATAAAGACTGAACTAAAAACGCCGACGCGTCCCTGCCCCAGACTACACATAGAATTTAATTTTCAAGTATCCTTAATAAAAAGTAAAGGGCGGCCGCAGAGCAGGCATAAGTCAAAGAGGCTAAAGTCGTAAATTCCAATCTGGTTGCACTAGGATCACTGGGTCGGGCTAAGGTATTGTGCGTTGGTTTAAGCGCTGGTTAAATATTGGTAATTTATATTTAGATTATAGTAGTAGTGCTAAATGTAATATGTTTAATGTAATAAGAAATACTGATGATGTCACGTCTATATCTTTTAATTAATGTTTAAATTGTAACAATATTTTATTTTTAGATTAACACAATTTTAGATATGATAAATAATTAAAGTCGATAATAGACAATTGTTCTATTATAATATTAATAGAACTTATATCACTCTATTGCGAACATTGAAAAATAATCCCACCGTATAAAACCCAACTATAATTATATTATATCTGTCTGTCTGTCTCCTCTTTACGTTTAAATGAAGAGACCGATTTGGATGAAATTTGGTCCAGATATAGTTTTAGACATAAGAAATTATAGTTAATAAACATACTACGAGAACATTGACTAGACGGGGAAAACCCAGAGACTATTTATATTTTCGGGCGATAAGTTAGCTAAAAATAAGTAAATATGTATTATATTTATGCTCTGCCCTACATCTCTCCTCTATGTAATTTCTCTCCGTAATCCTGGTTGTCTGGTAGAAATTGCTATATAGCGATAATACCTCCAATTCTTTAGATTATATTTTTTATTTTTTCTAGTTATTTTTAAATATTTTCTTTTAAAAGCAATAAAGAATAAATAAATAATAATAAGATGCGTGCAAAACAAATTAAGTCTTGATACGAATATTTCATAGCACAACATTCGAGCGCGCGCTAAATTTTTTACATAAACGGTTCAAATTATGACATTACAACTACTTTGGGAACGTATTTCAAAATATGTTGCTATGTTCGCTGAACAATAAAACGTTTTACGATGGGAGTTTACCATTCTAGTCGTGTAGAAACGTGAAAAAATCCACCCACCAGCGCGTGCGCAGCGCGGCTCGATCAAAAAAAGCATCGATGGTTTTTTAAATAATTTTATGGAGCTACTATTACTTTTATTTTCATTTTATTTAGTTGCACGTTTAATTTTTAGTTTTATAGCATTGAAGTGCTTTATAAATGGGAAATTTTGGAAGAATAGAAAATAGAAAAGAAGTGCCCCATACGCACATAAAACCGAAAAATTAGATGAAATTCGATTACTGTGGCGGGATCACGTGTAGCTGAGAGGCTAGGCGTTGCTACGGCTTGGAAAAAACGAGGTTTCGAATCCCGCCTCGTGATCAAATTTTTTTTTTTAGTTGCAGATGTTATTACGATTGCAATTAATTTTATTTAGATAGTTACATACGATATACGTAATCATAACGTTAAATTACTTTATTAATAAACAATTATTTTAAAATACTTTTATAATGCCACTTTTATAATAACAATATCGAACGTTTTCAATTAAAAAATCTGTACATATATTTTGCTATATAGGGTTAAATGTATTTGCATCTTTTTATACCGCAGAAATTCTTCCTTACATATTGTCAACCTTTTAAAAAGGCCTAAACACAGATCTCGACTACTACAAATCCACTTTCTACTGGTTATATGACTGCATGAATCAATTTGTATTTTATTAAATTAAATAACTTTGTATGGAACCAAAACTCGATTAACAGAGTGATTGATTATGAAATAAAGTACTGCAAATCATAATTGTTATCAGTTTTGTCATTTCAGTTGCGTAACGAGCCAGCAGCGTATACGAATTACTTCATACTAGAGCAAATAATATAATTCACTGTTGCATAAATATTAAATACCATAGCATTACCTGATTTCTGTGTAATATCATTTATATCGAACATTGCATCGCACCACGGCAGGGCTAAGAATACCTTGTTTTATATTTAAATCTCTAGAAACAGTGTACAATGGCTTTAAAAAGTTACGTAGTTTTCAGAGTAAATAGTTACGTTTACTCTGTAAACTACGTAGCAAAAAAACCTTTAAAACGTTACAAACTAGCACCAATTTCTCAACTATGTCAAATAATAACAAAATAGATAAAATAATCGATAAATTTTTGTTTTCTTTACTTACATTGGATGGTTTTAACAGCTCCATATAATTAGCGATCGTAATGATGCACCAAATATAATCGACACAGTACCAGACGCGGGAATGCGCCGCACGATATTTATTTGACTTTTTTTCAATTTTTAACTGCGAAACTGTTTCCCACGCCAATCAGTCTGCTGCACATTTTTCATTTTAATATAACTTTAAAGACGATTTATTGCCAAATACCATGTTCTTAGAGAGTTTGTTATTTCCCTCCTACAATAGGCAATTGCATTTCTTCCAAAATACACTTACTATTTCACAAACTTATCTTTAAATACTAAGTATGGAATGTATACTCTAACAAGATAATATTTTTGGAACATAATTAAAAAAGGCATGTAATATATAGAATGTAGTATTTTCTTGTGTTTGATTTTACGCGAGTATTATACATTTAGAAATTAGATTTTAAACGCGATTTATTCATTATAAACTGTCAGTCTCCTCGTGACCACGCTCGCTGTAAAGTGTTCGAAACGTCGGGTTAGTAATATAATGAATAAATCGCGTTTAAAATCCGCTAAAAAGTTTTTAATTTTTAAATATATAGAATGTTTAAAAAAAATCCTTAAAATAAATACAGTACATTGAGGACCTTATAAGGTAAAAATAATTTATATCGAATATGTTTATTACAATTACCATCTAGGATTATTCGTATACAGTAAGTTCTTTCCAGAATGCATATTACTTATATACTAGCGTATTCTTACTCTAATGAAAAAAATAGAAAAATATAGAAACACTAACGCTATAGGCTATATAGGCTATAGGCTAGGTTTATTCGTGTGTATAGCTTAAAGTAAATACACATAATAAATTACAGTTATTATTTTTAACAAAATACAAAACCGCGTCCAAATTGAGAGAACTAGACCAAACTCAAATAAGATCACATGGCAGGCCCTAGCATTCAAATAAAACTAGAATAATCGGATCACTTGTAAAAATTTACGAGCGTCTTCTTGATAACTTCACTTTTGTTCAAGTCGGTGAACAAAAAATTGTATCAACGCGCAAACAGTCACATTTGTCCTGTAATGTTTACCTCGAGGACGCATAAGATCAGACTCCATGTTCGTTAAAACATTTTAAACATTTATTTATACCCACATGAAAAAATAAAAGTACCATTCAATTCATCATTTCATACGCCAATACTAATGAGTTCTGCTCATGTTTATAAACAGCTTTAGGCGGGAAGCGACTTTTTAAATAAAAACACCTTGCATGCCAACACGAGTAGCGTCCACACACGCAACTATCTAAGTGAGAAGTGATTTAAGCACTGAGGCCAGGAAACACGCGAATAAAAATTTATGGAAAACAATAATATTTATTGATCTATCTGTTCCCGCAGATTCGCCAGCGCGATCTTGACAAATTTTTATAGTACAACCTTTCATCACTTATTTTCCCTATCCCCAAGGGGATAGGATTTATAAAAATCCTTTCTTAGCGGATGCCCATGTCATAATATCTATCTGTATGCCAAATTTCAATCCAATCTGTCCATTGGTTAGGGCTGTGCGTTGATAGATCACTATGTCAGTCAGTGAACTGTAAGCTATGTATATTTAGGTGGGAAAAAGTTTGACGGCATGTGATATCTGGCGTGATGGTAACCTGAACTGTTGTAGCAGGCCTGTGTCCCTGCAGTGAGAATATAGACTGAGGATCAGGAATTATTAGAAGAAAGATACCAATCGTTTGTTGTAAGGGATCACCACCGCCCGTGAACATTTGCAGTGCTATCTGCATGGCATTACCCGCTTATAAAGGGTAAAGGATGGGGAAAGGTAGGTAAAAGGTAGATCGCCTTTCAATCCAGGCTGTTTTCTATCTCTTTTTATTTTTAATTATTACGCGAAAGTGTCCACCGATCCTCACCAAATGAAACAAAATATGTTTATTCATGGGATGGTATAGGATGAATATAGATGTGTCTATAAGTAGCGAATAAAATTCATAACGAAATTATAAATTAACGTTTATTTTAAAAATATAATCTTCCTTTTTATTTTCCATCATTAAATTACATTTTCGTATATATTTTTTGGTATTAGATGTTATAGTTTTCCCATCACGTTTTTATTGTATTTCAATAATGACAAGAGGCGATCTAAAAGATCGGCGCCGATGCCAGTCCGATACGTTTTATTTTAAAAATAAAAATAAACTTTAAAATTAAAAACAAATTTTGTATGTACGTTACATGCGAAAATTCTTCTTCTTAACCAAATCTGTTCTTTTAATTTTAATCATATGAAAAGTTTTACAAACCAAACACCGAACATTGTCTTTTATGAAATCTAGTAAGGGTTCATACGTTTAGATATATTAGATATACCTGTGAAAATTTATCTTTTTTGTTTTTCAAAGTCGCTTAAACGGCTATAAAATCTCTATTCTTGAGGCCCTATATCATCGTACAACAAAACACTGCATCTAAAGACCAACGATGTTTATTAAAGCAATCAATTTATTGAGTTCATCGATTGAGATATCCTCATGATCAATAAAAGGTAGCGATTATTAAGTGATGGCAAACACGCGATCCTGCTTTATTTTGTATGCCTTTAATTTAATTTTCACATCCCATACATTACATTGCAACATTATTTAAATTTGAATATAATGGTGTACAATTCGCAAACCGAATTCGATTTTGAAATATTTCAAATACAAAATACTGGCCGTTTTGAAAAAGTTTGTATGTGTAGATATTTTTAATCTGTACAATTAGTTCGCGTGAGCGGTAACTAGCAATTTGAATTTAGAATGCGGAGCCCGCCCAACCGACACGCCTCGTGCTATCAGATTTACTTACGTAAGGCTGATTATGCAGTTTCTGACCCCACTGTGTTGATGACGTCCAGTAGATATGCGTACCGTGGAACGAATAATGCATATTCAAGTAACTACGCGCCTTGAATTTATTCGCTTGTTAGATAGCGTCGAAGTTACCATTCGATTCAACATATGTATACAATTATATTATAAACTTTTTCCATGTGCTAACAATTTTGCTTGTAGTTTTCTAGCGCCTGGCGTAATTGAAGTAGCAATTATTAAGATGCAATTTTGATTTTGCATAAATTATTGTTTTATAATTACAAAAAAAGAGACATTTTATTCTACCTACTGTTTTATTTTTAACACAATGTTTCCACCTACAGCAAACTTACATTTTTACTATATTTTTCAAGATTAAAGATAAGGCTAATTTTTCGTACTTTTGAAAAAAATGAACCTTTTTAAGATTCACTGCATTGTCTTGGATTCCGATGCCTGTCTACTTCGAAAGATACAACTTGCAAACAGAGATTTTTTGTAGTTTTAGTAATATATACGTACTTATTCGTTTACCAGTGAGTGCAGCCGCGTGTTGAATCTAGTTAAATATGTTGTTAGATAGTATTCTATACAAAGGTCTTTAAATTAGCAAGGATTATTACTTTCGTAGATGCGGTAAGTACTTAATGATTAGTCTCATTATGCTCCACACCATACAGTTAACTTATATGACACTAGCTGGGCCCCGCGGTTTCACCCGCGTAAGTCTGTATCCCGTATGAATATCAGGATAAAAAGCCTATGTGTTATTCCAGTTTTCCAGCTATCTACATACCAAATTTCATTGCAATCGGTTCAGCAGTTTTTGCATGAAAGAGTAACAAACAAACTTACAAACTTTCGGATTTATAATATATAGGATAGGATAGGATAGGATGTGAAAAAGCTACTTCTTGCTCTGGCTATCTTTTCTCTGTAACAATACGAAATTCACGAGAATAGAGTATGTGACGGGTTTCTTGCGTTCACATTTTAGCATAAACAGGTTCCTTGAAATCAAGCTGGAGACTGGAGTCGTATGAAAATATCAAGTTTTGTCAAATATTTCAATATTAAGAAGTTTCAAAACCTAACAAGTATGGTTCTTAACACGTTTACTACTTAACTTTTTAGTTTCATAGGTATGTTTGTATGCTGTATGTTTGTATATACCACACCTTTAGACTACATTTTGATCTATTTTAAACGGACACATTAAATTCAAACTTCGCACACAAGGACCGTTGCCAATACAATAATTTTATGAGTTTATATTAGTATCCAGATGGAGTTATCTATATCTATATCCCGAATCGGCAATACTAAAAAAAAATCTTACCGATACTCCGATAGGAACAAGTCAGACAATTTAGTCGATTCTATCATTAAAGCGTTTGTTTTTGGATTTTATAACTATATTATTTACATTATAAAACGTTACCAAACTTAAATCTGCTAACTACATAGGTATATTTGTAACTTCCTATCACATAATATAAACAAAATCACCTGAAAGTAGGTTCAACATTCATAGGCCATAATTGTGGGAACATTAATAAAAGCTTAATGACGACTCTCGAACAATTGTAAGTGTCCAGTAAATGAATCGCTTAGAAACCTAAGATGATAGCTCACAATAACATGTCATACGTGTGGACAAATTGATCACGTTCATCGCCGACTTGTAATTTGCCCATGGAGGTCGATACATTGACCTCCTGTCCTGTCGCTTCCCACGAAACTGCTGTGAACCTTTCTTAGAAGTCATCTGAATGAAATATTTGAATTAGTGATTAGCTACCTAGACTTCAGACACACTGGCTTATGGGTTAGATAAATTATAACCGGACACTAATTGTCAACACTAGTCAATTGTGCAAGCTATGTTTTACATAATTCGCAAATATGAGTGATATTTCAAGTGTAAATAAGGCTTAGAAATAGCTAAGATATTTCTAAATTTCTAGTCTTTATCTGAAATACATTTACATAGCTCGACGAATTCTCTTTCGGCCATAAAAATGTCTATTAAAATTCTTAATATGTACCATGTATATTTTTGCTGTACTTTTATCAACGGTAAAAACGAATTTATAGTGACATCTTCTTAAACAATATTTTTGTTACTCCACAACCCAACTAGAGGAATAATTTAAAATATCTGCTTCATGTACATTCATAAGTTGGCCGATGGTAATGGCAGTAGTATGTCATACTGGCCTAATGTGATCGTCTATTATCCTTTAAATGTTTTTCATTAAAATTCCTATTATCTGACTCAGTGCCAGAAAAAATGTATTACTAGTTAAACGCCACACAATCATTATATAGAGGCAAAACACAACCTGTAATAACTCGACCTAAATCTAACTCCGTGTCCTTAGCGTGAGAAAATCACCGTCGGTTCCACAGTGACTCCATTTCATATGATATATTGCTTTAAACGTGCCATTTAGCGCTTACGCATCCATCCCAAAATATAGTGGAGCAAATTAGAAAAAAAATGTAAACACAACATTGTACGAATTCAATAATTAGATTAAGTTTATAATGAGAGGGTAGGTTGGTTGCGGGCAGCGCGACGCCGCGTCGGGACGCACGTCGCCTCCCCGTGGCGCCTCGAGCGGACCTTTTTGATCTTGTTTGTTTTAATTACCGACCTGTGGTCTTCAGGACCTTTGTGCTAGCCGAAAATTGACCCTAATTGGCAGTAGGCTGAAACGAATCAAGCGGTTAGGGGCGGGCAACGTTTCCAATAAGCATTTTGGGACTCTACGCTTAATCCATTTTTTAGGACACTGATGCTAATATTATGAGGAAATTTCTTCGGTTACTGTTCAAGTTATAAATATGAATATAGATTCTTTATTGTATTTGAAAGCATATATTTTTTTAACAATTAATTAATTATTGTTAACTAGGCAAAAAAATTAACTAGTATATTTACATTTACATTTGTTGTTATCCATTATTTTTGATTATCACAAAAATATCTCCGCATTCCTGTTTTGAGACTTTACAATAAGCATTTTAAGCTTCATCAATATACTTATTAACATTCCGACTCTAAGTACTATATTTATAAGAAAATTCCTGAACCCTTTCAGCTCGGACATAGTTATTACAAAAACTGGCTGACGTTCCAATAAAATTCCAAAGATTTTATTCCCAATATTACAGTGAATGATTGAACCGAATAATTCGGTAAACGCTTGTAATCACTTGTGGCTTAGCATCGTTATTACCATGAGCGCTGCTATTACGACCTCTATTATACTACTCTTTGAGAAATGATTCTTATTCAATGGCTATTTCCATCGTCCATAATGTAAAGACTGAGAGTTTTACAGCCGTTTACGAAGTCAAATAAATTGCATATCTTTTCCTTGATTCTAGTAACATGCTCAAAAAAAGAGTATAAGCAAATGAGAGAATAACAATATACGTAATGAAACTTTCACCCACAAAAAATTCCTAGTAAAATCCCACGGTAAATCGTAGGTGAGACCCGATCTCCAAAACTAGCCTGAAGCAAACGGTAGAACCACTGCAGCAGCTCTCGCCGCTACACATAACAAAAAAGCGGCAGGCAAACAAAGTCCAGGAGATAAAAGTGACGATACTGCGGTTGTTGATCATGATAATGATACAGATTTAGCGTTGGCTGTACCTTACAGAGTGGTGTAAGAGGTCGCACGCAATCCAAGCATTCGGAACACGTGGGAACTTGACGGCGAGGCGGGTAGCCCTCGGGCGAACCGCCACAGTTGACGATGGTTGCGATAAATATTTTCGACATTAGTGAGCAGAGAGCAAGCTTCGACCCAGGATTTATGTGGCACTATCGTGAGGGAAATTGTTTTACGATATCGTTTGTTTGAAATTCAACAATCATTATACGATTGGAACATATTGCATGCTGTTATTATAATAGGTATGGATAAAAAGAAGTGTTACCGCAATGTGTAGAATTGCTATCTTGATCGATTGACAATCCGGCAAGCATACAAGTAAAGTACTGTGTTAACAACTCGTTTGTATGAAAACGTATTCTGACAGAATAATAGGCTTCTACATTCATAAGTAATAAATTTTTTATTAAATTTAAAAAATGTATTGAAGTTCAAAACTCGCCTGTCCGATCCTTTACGTAATTGTTAATTACAATAGTGAAACTGACTACACTAGATACTCTGTGAACTTTCCAAAGCTTACGGATGAAGACAGCCAGAGGGCGAATTCCAAAAAAAAGTTGGGGTCAAATGTCGAACAATTTATTGCCTCCACAGTAAGGCTCAACCGTTTGGCTTTCGGCGTTCTTTGGGAATATCCGCAAACCTCTAATTAGGAGGATTATGAAAATATTCACACAGGTGCGTGGTACATCCCTAATAAGCGACTTGGCTCCAGGCGAGTCGTGCTGTGGCTTAATGCTCTGGGTGTTACTGGTGCAGGTGGATTTTGGTTACTTTTTGGGTCGACCGCAGTCTATGATGGTAACACTGTTTTTGTTCTTTTTACCCACTGTTATGGATCGATTAAGACCTTTAGTTCCCACACAAATAGTAAGATATTATCGAATCATAACAATTATATTCCTTGAATTTCAATTATGATTAATGCTATTTATCTTACTATTGCTTACTTACTTTTTGCTTATTAGTATAGAAGGTTATCTTCTTTATTATCTCCTTATAGCCTTATTCAGCATAAGTAAAGAGCTAAGACATCTGACATAATGTTTACCATTTTACAAACAGAATGAGTATCCTTCGTCTGCTTGATAAGGATTCTTTGAAAAAAATGATCAAAGATTCGTCAGTTTGCTGTTTATCGCATCATCTCAGCACGCGTCTCCTGCATTATATTTGTAGCGGTGACACAATAAAAATACTTTGAACGGTAGTAAAGGGCACCTATGACCTTTATCTTGATAATTTATCAGTTATACTCGTATGTTACAAATGTGTTTGCCTGTGGTGGGTAATATGAAAGTCGTGCGGTAAATTTCTCACGATTAAAGATATGTAAGTGCGTTAGCACACGTGTTTATATGAATTGTTTCAACAGACATTTCAAAGAAACCTAACCTCTGTAAGTTTAAATATGAAATCCTTTGATATACCTACTCATAGCCCTATCTTGCTAAATTTGTACACGCAGTTTTTAACGTGACCAATAGGCGTCAAACAATGATTATGTAAATTTCATATGTGATGTGATGATTAAAATATATATGCGACTCTTCTTGAAACTATTCAAATTGCAATTATTATTCTAAATTGTTATAACACATTACATAAATACTTAAACATCAGTAACATAATGAAACCAGAACATTCGCCAAACAAAATGTTTAAAAGTCCGCATTTGCAATTATAAGCCTGTGCTAATTAAATATAATTTATAACAGCATAAGATCGGTGTGGATAGTGGAAGCTTGATTTTTTGCGTCGTAAAATACAATGAAATCACAAAATTCGCAACTGTAAGAGATCATTCATAAAACGGCGCAAAAAATAAATGGTTCTTCTCGTTATAATGATAGGTCTGAGTGAATGAACAAAACAGAAACAAAACTGTACACATATATTTATTTATTTTTAAAGAGCAAAGTGATTATCACTGGATACGATCATGTGAATGAATGAAATGATTTCGCTCTCTTTCTATGTATTTATGTTTTAGTTGTATACATGAAAATTGAAGCGGACATTATAGTCTTTGGATGTGGAAACATAAAAATATTTAAGAATTTAAGCCAATAGGTAAACACACAAAAGAGACTTCTGAAGGGAACTAAAACAGAGAAATGTCATATTTTATGAAGATAAATCCCTGTTGGCTTTAATTGTCGTAAATATTTTTATTGATATGTCAAATAAAAATTATGACAAGAAGAATTTAATTGAAGATTGACATCCATATAAATTATTATATTTACTATAAAAGTTAGTACACTTTAATCAAACTATTTAGTATGTACTAAAAATTATTATTACAATAAATAATTAAATAATTAATTACAATAAAATTCATACATAGCAACTGATTTATCGCTGCAAGCGAATTAATTAATGTAATTGAATCAATATTTATCATAATTGAAAGAACTATTCTATCAAACTGCACATGATCTGCAAATATGATTTAAATCGGTTTAGTAGTTTTAGAGTCCATTGCGGGCAAAGAATGTGACACATAATTTATATACAAAAATATGAAAACATTTAAAAGTTATCTGTTATTATCATCTACTTAAAAAAGTAATTGTCTACTTTAACCACTTCTGACATCTTTTAGATAAATAACTGTTTACTTTACTAGTTAGATGTAACATCTATTAAATGCATGAAATATTTACTATGTTATGAAACACTGTCAGACATAATACGCTTTCAATTCGAGTGATATAAATAATATATCGTAGAAATACAATCCTAGCGGAATGTAATTTAGTAGTTTAACTTCTACCTCATAATAATCGAAAAGTGGTAACCATTAGTTATATTGATTAGTTTTTGGACAAAGGCTCGCTCTGAATAACTAGTAAATTTATATGAATAAAAAGGTAACATCATCATCATTATCATCATCATCAGCATCATCAGCCCATATATATTCCCACAGCTGGGACACAGGCCTCCTATGAGGGTTTATTATGAATAATTAAATTTCATGCATGTTACAACAATCGATTGTATACCAGGGAAAATTGTTGAAAAAGAAGCAATTTAACTGTTAAACTTACAATTTTCCTCAAATTAAACGTAATAAAGAAGGATAAAGACTTCTGCACCCAAAATCCAATGACACACCTACATCATCATCTCCCCAATAATTAGACAAACATTTCATTGTAGCAAGATAGCCTCATAAATCTCTATTTTGCACCATTAAAATGTCATAAACCGATCATTATTTATATTAAAGCGTCCGTCAAATTGCTCTGCACAAAGTCTATTTACAAAAAACATACGGAAGGCACGTCTGACGATAATGCAGAGATACTGCAAAATTCGTCTTAAGTCATAACAAAATTATCATCATCTATTGCCGTATCATTTCGAGACTATTATAAGCACATTTGTTCGAAATTCTATTTAATAACCCCGAAACCGCACATCGCATTTTGATCCCAAATAATTATACGTTCTTGAAGGATAGAACCCTTTTCTATTTACCTGGTATTACTTAGAAACTGACAGATTTAATTCCGATTAAGAGATTGGTCTAATTATTCGGTTATTATGCATTTAATTGTGGGGTCTATTTTGAACCAATTACAAATTATATAGCACAGCAATTATACACACGCAAACGTCAATTTTAAGAGTATAAAATTAAAAACAAAGTACAGTTTTCAAGACGTGGAGTGTGACTGTAATAGTGGTCGAAAACCCCTCCTTCTCTTATTAAAAAAAGACCAATTCAAATAGGTTTCCTAATATGTAGCCGAGACATATAGTGTGTATTTCAATGGAAAATCTACGCGAGCGATCAGGCGCATGTCCAACAATACGACAAAAAACGGTGAAAGAAAATGCGCTGATGATGACGTCGGTCGTGATAAATAAGATACACTTATAAATATTAAAGGGAGGTAGACTTAGTCCTATTGAAATTTTTATTCAAAAAATTACAGAGACGCTCCGAAAATATGATTGCGGATTTAGTTTGGATTAATTAAAACGAACCTTGCGCTCGTATTAAATATATGTAGACATTCAACGTAATTTTCTAGGTTCTATTTAAGTTGAAATCAAAAAGAAGATTTAATTTTAACCTATTCCAAATTTTTGTTTGACATGTGCACGTCTATCGCTATTGTGACATTGCCCTTTGATGTTTATTGAAGACTTTATTGCTATCACTTTAAGGTTGTAAATGTAGTTTAAATTTAATAAATAGATGACGTGAGACTAATTTCAGTTGTCGGCCTGTCAATCTTCGAAAGATTTTGACGTGAAGGTATCAACATGCTTTGTTAGGTGAAGTGTGTATTTAAACTTTACGAAATGTTGTAACGCTGTAATAAGCTTTTATAAGCGGCAAAACTTGTGATGAAAGTTAATTAATCAGCGGAGTTAAACATAACACAGAGAAGAGTAACATCATTTACGCTTTATTTTTTTTTTCCATAAAAGTAAAATAAAAGAATAAAAAATACACACTACCATGATTTGACACTGACATATCAAGAGTCATAATTTGTGTAAAAAAAAGATTGTAACATTTGAAAATTTTAATGAGACTTCGAAAGATCAAACCTCAGGTCAACTAGTGGACATTTTACGGCACTTCGAATTAAACATCAATTAATAAATTATTTAATGCGGGATTACGACTTTTTCTATCTTGGTTCTTTGTTGACGGCACTTTCTATGATATCATATGGCTACGAGTAAATCCTACTAATATTATAAATGCGAAAGTATGTAAGGATGTGTGTGTTTGTTGCTCTTTCACGCAAAAACTACAGAACCGATTGTAATGAAATTTGGTACGTAGACAGCTGGACAACTGGAAAAACATATAGGCAACTTTTTATCCCGATATTCCTACGGGATACGGACTTACGCGGGTGAAACCGCGGGGCGCAGCTAGTATATCTATAAAGTTAATATCTTTTACAAAAAGAGATGTCGATAAAACTGATTTTGTTTCAGGACTGCGATAATTATAATTGCGACTGCTTAAAGAGGTTCGAGGGGTCAAATCTCAATCCTATGTAAATTCCATTTAACACTAGCAATTATAACATACTCTTTGTAAATTCTCAGATAGCTTGGTAGCTATTTTTAGTTCATTATTATTTATTAAATCGCTCCCTGATCCTCCCTTATTCTTTCCTGTCATCGAACTAAATAACTACTAACACTCCTTTCCTTGATGGGCGGTAAAATATATTCCAATACAAAGAGCAAAAAAATAAATGAGGTGCAGTTGTATAATATAATAATAATACAGAATTTAATATTCAATATTCATATTAGGTCATGGGTTTATTTCACCCACGGTGGGTGCGACCGGGGTCTAATTGGCCGAAATGAACCTATTATACCGATGATTTGTGTTGATTGACAGGCGTCAATCAGATTGCGTGAGCGGCTGGAGGCGCGTGCGCCAGCGATCCCGTGAAATAAATACGAGAAATTTTGTAAAATGTGTTCCTGTTATATGGAAGAATTTTGGATTCGATCGGCTGGATCAGAATGACTTAGATATTTGTGTGATTGGGTGAACTCGCTAACTACTCGCTTAGGGTAAATTCGTACTTACGTCTAACTCGTATCACGCTTGGTTAAAGGCTTCGGTAGAAGAACTACCAGCTTATTATGGTCAAATATGCTGATAACAGTCGGACATATTGGTATGTATTGACATTAGTCGCACTGTTCCCGCAAAATGTTTTTGCATATTTAATAAGGATTAGTTATGAAAATACGTAAGTAACTATTTTCAATTTGCTTGCGAGTATAATTATGAATTTATTCGATACAGTTAAACCTACCTGATTGTTGGACTTTTATATATATAACAAGCACATAGCAATGATCCAAGTTCATATGTTTGTCGAGTGACTATTTCATGTTTAGTGCTTTGTTTATATATAAAATTTTTAAAGCTTTTTTGCCCCGACTTCGCCCGTGGTATGTACATGTCACTCAGTGAAGTTGCAGCTTCTAATAATGTAAGAATTTCTGAAATTAGTCCAGTGGCTTTTCCGTGAAAACGTTACAAACACACAAATATATTTTAATATTAGTGTAGATAAGGTAAGGTGGAAAACGATCCTAGTGTTTTTCAGTAGGTCACAAATACACGAATTTGAATTTCCGTCTAGATGTTCACAGACTGATACATAACTTCTCCTCTGAACATGTAAATTGATTTCATTCACTATCGCTCTTATGTAAAAAGTATCTATCAATGACTGTATAAATGACTCTCTTCTTTAAGTATAACACAAAATAGTACCAACCAGTATTTATGTTTGATTGCACATTAAGTGCATCGCTCAGAGCTAACATAAATCTTTATCAAAACGGCAGTAAAAACGAGGATAATTATCTAAAGTGTAATAAATTTCCAAATAATGTTCCTTTGTTTTGTGATGCTACTTTATATAGACCCGCGGGCGGGTAATCTTCATTAAGTCATTTTATTGTTCACCTATGAGGCAAAATTGGCCACTACTATGTTCATTTGGACTTTGACCTTTTGTGTAAGTAATGACTAAAAATACTTCGTGCTTTTTGTTAGAACTTCTCAATGATTTTTGAACATTTTGTGTCATTTTGTGTGTAATTATTTTGTTTGATTCAACTACATAAGGTAGACAAATAAATATATTTATTATAGTACGAAGAAAAGAAAACAACTATTTAAAGAAAAATGTAAAGTTTACCTACTAACTAGACTACTATAACTTAGATTAAAAGTATATCGAATCCAAATATACACCCATAAAACGTATCAAATAATATAATTGATAATGAAAGTTATGCAATAAAGCTATAGCTTTATAATAAGTTACAGACAGATGTTTTAAAGGCTAAGATGTTTCAGAAAAAAAAAGACGATATATTGGCCTATTTTCTTCTACCGAGCTACCGTAACCGTAAATTAAAAACCTAAAACAGCATAGACCTCCTTTAATTAACGTCGATAAATCAATACAATATATTAATAAATCAACAAAACCGTCAGTCAATGCGCGGGCGCATGACAGACAAAATAACTTGAAATATGGCAGCGGAGTCCTTCCAAATTCGAATTTAATCTCGCCAAATTGGTTTTAATTGGGACAAAACGTAAAAAATGGTTGATTATCGAAGTTTTGGATAAACTCTAAATAGTCATGGGAAAACGTTTGAATGGAATTCGCGATCTCGTCAGCGATTAGCCCTCAATCAGATGGATTTTGTGCAATTTTCATTGACTGCTAAATTGCGTATACGAGAACGGAACAAAATTGTAGCATCTGTCAAACCCGTGCGTGCCGCGTCAGTTGTAATCTAAGGCAATTTCTATCCTTCCACTAAATTCGAAATAATTAAGCATCCCTTATAAAATAGTGTAGATTTAAAATGGCCCTAATTGAGAGAAGGCTTAGAAGAAGCTGTATAATTGATAGAGTTGGCCTCTCTTATTGAGTAAAATATGGACAATAAAAACATATAAACGACGGCTTATAAAAACGTTAGTATTACAACGTAGATAACATAAAAAAATAGTTCATATTTCTTTATTTTTAAAGATATTAACATAAACATTTTTCTCTATCATAGAGATACTATATGGTATACACTAATGGTTTTGTACCTAAAGAATAAAAGTACCTAGGCAAAAAGGAAAAAAAACCGTCTAAGTAATACGATGAACGTTTCTCCCACGTTTCTACATTCAACAGGGTAAAAAGTCTGGTAGAACTGTAGACTTTTTTTAGTGTGTTAGACAGCTATAATTTGATGTTTTTATTATGTGCTGATTGTTATACAATAAAACATACATTATTTATCCAATCAAAATTAATTAATTTGTTCAGATCCTTACAGAGGCATAATGATTTAATGAGATATGCGTCTCTTGTTAAATAAGTACGTAGCTTGCGCTTACCATACGCCTATAATTCTTGTGATCCATTTAATGTTAATTAACTAATCTCGAAATTCACCTATTATGATGTTCCAAACTCAAATTATTTCGCTTTAAACAGTGAACGATTGTTGAGAAACTAACTCCAGAAATGTTACCAGTAGCGACACCCCGTTGTGACAAGTGACATATGTTAGTTCGGGCTTGACGAACTAGATGGCGTGACCACGCAATTAATGGAAAAATAAGTACGCTCCAATTATTGCCTTGAGGAAATGACCAATTTGTAGCTATTTGTAATCGTTTCTTTTTCGTTTGGTTGCTTTAAATTTTAAGATTGTGTTGTTGTTTGTTTATATTATAATTAATTATACGATTTTGCATCAGAGGCATGTTTGTCTGTTACGATGTAAGATTTTGTATGAATATGCTCAAACATTTCAAGAAGATGCTTTAACGCATAAAAACGTTTTCGAAAAATGTCAGCTTAAAAATTTAATAATAATATTAAAATCCAAAGCGATTCAACACAATATTGACCTACAGGAACTCAAATATATAGGTATATTATAAAAACCAATACAATAAACAGTTGCAAACAAATATTATGAGGTGAACTCCATATTCTCCTTATTCCAGTAATGTAATTATACAAAAAAAAAACTATTTCAAGGAGTTTTACAAAACTTTTAAATATTCTCCATCTAGGTATCACTAGGTATAATATTATAGCGTAGGTATTCAAGTATTATTAATCATAATCTGTGGTAGGTAGTATTAGTGCGGTGTTACTACATTTAGGTCTATACAATTCAATAAATTCATGCAAATTAAATAACTCTTTAACGAATATTGTTCATTTTATTGTCAAAAATATTTATTTATTAGATTAGCTTATATTTTGTGCTTTATAACTATTCCACTATACCAGACTTAGCCGTCTGTGATTCGTAGAATATTATAATCAGTCATGGATACGTATTAATCCTATCTAGTTTTACAAATTCAATATTGTTGTTAAAAATAATAGCACTTCCCTATAAGTTTATATCATCCTTTAGTATACTAACGCGATTGCAAGGCAATTATATGCTATCTAAGCTTTTAATGTACCCATGCGCAGGATTTATCATACATAATTATATATTTTTAAGATATTTCATCGTTTGAGAGGATAGGTGATTATGTTAGCCTATACTATTATCTACCTGTTGTAAATGACCCATGAGGGCGACGCGTCCTCATTGTTTTAATGTGGTCTTTTCTTTTGGCGATTTTAAAAGCATTTACTTATATTGCTTTATTAATATCTAAAGAAAAAGTCGCTCAAATGTGTAACGATCAATTTAGTAGTAAATTATTGTGTAATTGTGACTAGTTTTGTGTCTTTAACTTATCTGTTATACGATGGGAAATAAAACAAGGAAAGTTAATGATAATCTTTCTTTTCTTTTTTCTTATTTTAATTAGCCTCTTAACTTAGCTTATACTGACTCTAAATCTAATATTTACAAGGAACAAATACTGTACTAACACTAATACGATAACTTACATTAAACATGATCTGAGTCATAGGTTTATTTGGATTTAACTTAGAACAACGGTAATATTTTTGGTAACTTTAGTTAACCACCCTACGATAAAACTCTATCACAATAAATAAATCTCTTAAAAAACATAACAACGATAAACAATAATCAGTCTTTAGCATGAAAAGATCAAACTTTAAATATAATGAAGCGATTGAACTATAATCCGAGTGATTAAATGAGCTTAGATGACGAATCACAAACGTATGAAGCGAGATATAATCGAAAATAGTAACACTGAGAGGTATTTAAAACTACTAATACTGTAATTATACATAGTACTGAAACACATCTTTGGCAGAATAGGTACTCAGATATGGAATGATTTACAAAATAATAAATAACGTCTTTGTACATTAGTTACAAAATGTGTTTGGCTAAAACTACAATTATCCAAGACGTTATTAACGTTTCATTATGTCTTCTATTGAAAAGCCTAACGGCCTCTTAGGTGCCTCTACTGGAGATTGCTGCGGACTGGCGTGTTGTTGTTGGAACGCCTGAGGCGGCGGAGTTGGTTTGTGTGACAGATCCAATAAAGGACTGTCAGAAACCTGACTCGTTGATGAAACTTCTTGACATCCTTCGAGATGTTCTAAATGATGCTTATTGGCTTCGCTGTGCGTCATCAAGTGTGTCTTCAAGTTCGATCTTTGGTTGAAACTTTTATTGCAAACTGGGCATTTGTGGGGTGACTCTTCCATGTGTAGAATTTTGTGTACCGCTAACGTTCTTGATTGGCAAAAGCCTTTACCGCATTCAGTACATTTGAATGGCTTCTCCTTAGAATGAATATACCTGTAAAAAAAGGAAATGAACATAAGATATTGTTCAACTTTCACTTACAGACGTGGATCGGTTACACTGCATTAAGTTTCAATGTGAATCCTCTTAATGTAAACGTATTCTCACGATTAGATACGATGCATTATTGATTTAAAATTTGAAAATGCTATCTCGTAAAAGCAAAGAAATATAACATGTAATTTGTTCGACGGCGGAGCAAGACAGATATGGACGTCGTAAAGATCTAAACCGGTTGTGTGGAGAGCGCGTGCGGCCGCCTTGCGACCTCACAAAAAGGTTTACACTTCGAATTCGTTTTTTAACTTTCTTATCGCCACAATGCTTCGATGAAACACGCCTTAAATCACTTTGTTAGCATTAGAAACGAGACATTATAGTAACGTCATAGAGATAATTGAAGGACTCTTTCTATTGCCCCGATTTTGATTAACAATGTTCGATTAAATTGAATTATTTACACATTATGTATAAGATATAGTAAATGAAATGACGATAAACATTTGTGAAACTTACCTATGATCTCTAAGATGATCTTGCCTCCTGAAAGCCTTGCCGCAGATGTCACATGAGTAGGGACGCTCGTCCGTGTGTGTTCTCTCGTGAATCAGCAAGTTGTATGACTTCGTGAACTGGCGATTGCAATATTTGCAAATAAATTGTTTTTTTGGCCTCGTGCCTGGGACTCCTGGCGCCCTCATCTGCGGTGGGTTCCTTCCAGGCATTCTTTGCGCCATTGACGGGTATCTCAACGAGTGGTGATATAAAGCAGCATTTCTTATCCATTGGTTAACCAGCATCGCGTGGTATGGTGCTGACGGTGGGAGGGAGGCAACTTGGGGTGGAACATAAGAAGCGGCTGGGTAGCTATAAGGAACTTGCTTGTCGTAGGAGTATGGAGTCTGCATTGGTCTGAAGTTAGCGTATTGGGGTGCTGGCCAGGTCTGGTGTCGAGATACAATGACAGCGGGTGGTGTGTCGTCGGTTGGCGTGTTGGGCGGCGTCGGCAAGGGTGGTGACGGCCGCTCCAACTTTACAAGGGCTTCGATGGGAAAATCTGGCGGATAGCCTGTGAAAAAAACGAATATATTAAAAACTTATACTTACAAAATTTTATAAACTAATAATTTTGGTAAATGAATCAAAAATACGTGAATGCTTATACGTCTAGTGTCGAGCGTATTGTATGTAAATAATAAAGACTATTTCCACTGATTATGATAACACATTTTATCTTGATTGGTGTTTGTTTATAAGATAACTTGGTCAATTCAAGGTATTATTTTATCTGGCCACGCATTACACAGACAACAAAATGATGGGAAATTTAATACGGATAAAGAAAACTACAAATAGAAAAACCAAACGCAAATCCCAAACTTACTGTGATTTTCCTCAATATGTTCGTCTTCCTCTTCCTCGATATTGATATCGTCGGAACTGTCAACACTGTACGCCTTATCTTCCATTTCCAAGAGAGTACAATCCATAGAAACAAAACACTGCACTAGCACTGGACTGGACACTGATGTCAACAAACCGGTTCGAACTGACAACCGGCTTGCGAGAGCTCGAGAAGTGTAATGAGCTTGTGTGCGTTCGTTATCGAGGCCTGTGTTCGCGCGGCGCGGGGTAGGGAGAGATCAAAGGCGCCGCTTCCACCGGCGCCTGTGTCGGCTCCCGAGGCAGCTCCGCGCCTCCCAGTGGGCGGGGCCTGCTGAGCTCTGCCTTCAGAATCGATCGGCGTTAGTCGCGAATCGTTCGAAATACCATCGCGCTTATTGCGATAGAGTTCCAACTCGATAATGTAGAGAACGCTCCGGAACTTTGTCGGAACAACTCTAGGAGAGATATGACGTTTGGAAAGTTGTATGGTTAATGCAAATTTTGGTGACAAGGCACGTCTAGTAATAAGGTGAGCGAATTGCCTTCATAATTGCGTTTCGTAGGCAAGTCTTTGTACAGATTTAGACAAGTTTGGATATAGATTTTGTAATTATTCTGTAACTACAGAATTATAACACTAGTAGGACTTGCCTTTTTACTTTTGCTGCATATAAATTTGTCACATTTTGATTACTATATACTATATTTATTTATTTTATAATATTTATTGTAAAGTTTTGTTAATTAGTTAATAGGGATTCAAGTAAAGATGAATAATTAACATACTACCACTCCTAAAATACAAGTTAAAAAATGAGTAAAAATCTTCCCTTAAAATTATTGTTGTTAACTTATAAATACAAAAAACATATATCTGTTTTTAAATAGTGATTTCCGATATTATGTTATCTCATGAACTACTGGATTACCACAATTTTTTTACTATTGAAAATGTACGTAACACCTGAGTGCTATAGGCTTTATATGTGCCACAAGCGAAGCCAGAGTAGACGCTAGTATTGGATAAAGTTTAGTATCTACATATTATCTGTTTCAAGCTTCTACATGAGGAGTTGTAAGAGCACGAACATATAAACCATATTATATGAATCTGCACGAATCGTATAGAGACGATAGATTTGTATGTTTGTTTGTAATTGGTTATCTCAAATACCACTAACCCCATTCTGAAAATTAATTTACCGTCAGAAAACTACAATATTCGAAAGCATAATTATTACCTATTTAAGAATTTACTTCCGTGTTAACTCGCCAGATAGAGCCAAATAAGTTGGAATATTGACTAAGTATGTAGAACAGAATGTTAATAATATTAAAATATGACGTATTATCTATTTAAATACACAACTATACTTCAATGAAATGAACAAAACATCCAGTACAAATGGCAGTTCAGTATCTACATTTGGCTGCGCAAACATGGGTCAGGTGAGAGGCGACACGGGCGGCGGCCTTTGTGTCACCATCAAAGGCGCCGACGCAAACATCGATTAACACCAACCATGTGGACGTTCAACACAGCATATTAACCCTTATTACTTCACACTGAAGACTTTTATTCCATGTATAATTCGTGTTTTAAGACCGTATTTCATGTGTTGAGTGCTGCCACTAGACACCTCGTTGAAGTGAGGTTTGTATGAACGATTGTTGGGAAATTATTGCGAGGAGAGACGAATGCTATTGCGTGTATGGGTTCTGATTGTGTAATGTAACACTTAGCGTTGAGATTAATTTGTTTATAATTGTCGAGAGCTACTATATTGTTGAAATATTTGCGATGTTTGTTTAAAAGTTCATAATGACTACATAGAGAAAGCCACATTTTATTTCGAAGTTCTAAGTATGTCTACATCTATCGTCAGGTTTGAGAATTCGAACATAATTATTCAATTAATACATTAGTATGTTTTTTTAATGATACCAACTTTATTAAGGAATCTATTAATTAGATATTTCTCGTTTGAACCTATGAATAGTCCTAGACTTCGGGACTGTTAAAAAAGCTTATATACCAACCTATGTTTATAAAACATATACCTACCTTCCATATGATAATTTTGTACAATAATACTATATATATCGAAGCATTTAGAATAATTAAAAAAAAAAAAACTTACATTACGTAAGGTTCTACAATTATATAGCAAACTCAAATGAAATAGTAATTTCTGCCTCCATTACAACTGCAAAGCGCTTGAGTGTGCACTAAACAAATAATTATTCACTTAGCGTAGAACACGCATTTCGCTGGAAACACATTAAATTAATTACATTTGCTGCGTGTAATTGCATATCGTTGTTCCGTTCATGTATTTTAATGTTCGCAATTAGTTATATAATGTACTTTATAATATTCGCCAACTTTGCTTCGCGATTATTTGATAGATGATGTAAAAAGTTGGGTTTATTATTAATTAATATAAGAGATTAATATAAGATAATATAAGAATATAAGAGCATTGCTACTGTAACTTCATTTTCGTTTTAATAATAATTTTAATAATCATTTTCCATCAGATGAACCGCCTGCTCGTTTGCCTGCTTAGCTATAAAAAAAAAAAAAAACTTCGAAAGTTGTGATATCGAAAAGTTGTGATTTTATGTGTGACATTTCAAAATTATAAGACAATTCGATATAGATAACACATATATCAATTGATCTTATAAATACACACTTAATTTGTGACTAAATATTAATCTGCGTGAAATAACAATTTAAAATTAAATTAACTAAGCTCAAAAAGCAGATACATATTTTTGTAGTGTAATTGACATTTTAATTTAAAATCATTTAGGTTATTAATTGAAGTGATTACTAATAATTAGTTAAGTTGTAAATAAATATTCGTTGGTATATCATTGCATAAAATGCTTCAAAACAATTTATAAATATCTAAAATATAATATAAATAGAAAAAATGTGATCAATGGAGCATGCTTTTAATAATAAGAGGCTTGTCAATAAACATTTAGGAGACACGTTCATATCCACATTAGCGCGAATAGCGAAGCGATTGGCGAATCGAAAGACGAGTGTGTAAGCGCGATAAAACGCGGTGAAATATACATCTTCGTTGTTTTGGATTGTAGGAGCCGAGCTTCTCCAAGAATTGGGCCAGCTCGCAGCGGGGAAGGCACCACACCCCCACAGAAGATCAACCTAAAAGTAGCATGCTAATATGTTTCATTCGGTGGGTGGGGATGCTGAAAGCCAGGATCCTTTTCCCCATCCCTCTCAGTCCATTTCTTTATTCCAGTCTTGGAATCCTTTCCTTATCCTTTACCCCATAAAAGCGGGTAACGCATAAAAGAATTGGTGTCGAATTAACATATCATACGTCAGCGCCTTTATTTACTTTGTAATTAATAATTTTATGATATTTATACGTGTATTATGTGCTTCTGCTTATTTGTAAAGATTTACAGTGGATGTGTAGGTAATAAACGAGTCATGCTGAAACCCTTACAGTAAGTTAAATCTCTACTAATATTATAAATGTGAATGTATGTATCACTGCCTGTCCGTCTCTACTTCACGCTTAAACCAATGAATCGGTTTATATGAAATTTGGTAAAGAGATAGTTTGAGAATCGAAAAAGGGTTGGATTTCTATTCCGGAAATCCTACGGGAACTGAAACTATATGGGGAAAACGAGACTATCTAACTTTTCCTTAACTACGCGAGCGAAGCCGCGGGCGGAAGGTAGACAAATTTAAATCTAGAAATCTACGACTCGCTAACAATGTTTAAAAGTATATCTTTTTCTTTATTTCTTTATTACCACTATATTATTATTTTCCGTATCCGCTCTAGACATAACTGAATTTTTTTTAAAGTTATGTAAATTTGAATTAATGTGCATTTGATGAAAACATGCCTTTGTAAGCAAACATATATATCGTTAATTAACTCCCTTATGCTATATTGAGTATCCCTCAGAAGAAAGTTTAAGGCAGAATAATGTGGTGCCTATTGAAACCTAGCCGTGCCTCGCGGTTTCTCCCACGTCGAACAGAATGTTGTATAACTGATAAAGCATTCTCCAATAGATGGACTCTTAAATATAAACATAATCTTGCAATTCAATTGAAAAATTATACTATTGACTGACCAATAGACCCCTAATTAGAAACCTAAAAAAATCGTTTTATATTCATATTATTGTTAATCGAAATTTCATAATTGCAATGAAAATTGTAGATGTTATCTACAAATATTGTAGAAAACTTCATTACGGTTGCATTCCCAGATCAAAGACGAATATGATTTGAATATTAACTATTTAAAGGGGTGCATTTCTATGGCTTAATTTAAATGAAAAGTTAACGATAATTCAAAATACTTTTATAAAAAAGTATAACAATTTATTATGATTTAGTTTAGATTTACTTTTAATAGGTATACATAATAATCAATGGACACTTACTTAAAAGTTATTGCAAAAGAAAGATTACTCTTATTATGCAATGAAATAAAAACACGTGTGAAAATTGCAAATCATTGTCTTCTATTGGGTTTCCCGTTCATAAAATTTTAATTAGACACGTTCCTAATTATGTCTCATAATTTCAGATAATCTTAGATTACAGTTTACAATTAGATCATAAAATAATCCACAAAATTGACTGTTGTAATTAATAAAAATAACACATACCAACAATTTGCACAGTTTACATGGATTTTTTGTAAATAGTAGCTAGCGAATGCTACTGTGTTATGTTTGGAAAGGGGGAACCAGAAGCAGCCTTTTCTTTTCCTTATCCTTCCCAGTCCTTTTCTTATATTCCCTTCCTCGAGCTTTTCTTTATCTCATATTTTTTAAAGACTGCAATCCATTTGTGAAGAAGCGTGTGGTCTGTCAACAACCTTATTCAAATAATTTACATAATTGCATATTATTTTAAGAGAAAGAATAAATGCACATAGTAGTACCGTATAGTATTTTTTCATTAGCCAAATTCGAATATATGACTTCAGAGCCGATGGTTCATAAAAAGTTACTCCACCAGACTGGGTTAATATTGTAAAATAAAATGAAGAGATCTGTCAAAGGAAGAATAAGTGTTGTTTCACTGAATCATATTAACTTACATAACCTCTTCCTACTTTACAACAAACAGTTTTAGCTAAACACCCCATTACAAACAGTTTATAAAGAATAATCTGGTAAATGTCATTTCCTATCCCCGAAGTAGTTCGAAGTATATGATTCAAAAAGTTTACACAAGATCAAGATCCATAGAATAGGAAACCACTTGAAAAATGCATAATCCATAATCCTAGTAATATTATAAATGCGAAAGTTTGTAAGGATGTTTGTGTGTGTTTGTTACTCTTTCACGCAAAAACTTCTGAACCGATTGCAATGAAATTTGCTACGTAGCTAACTGGAGAACTGGAAGAACACATAGGCAACTTTTTATCCTGTTGTGAAACCGCGGGAAGCAGCTAGTATCGTCATATAGCTGAAATGAATTCCTTATAGCTCCATTCAATATTTGCAATGAAGTTTTTAGTTATTTCGGCAATTTACATGACTTTATTTCATTGCGATTAGAAACTTCCGCATACATCGAATGAGACCTTGTGAGGAAAATATTGACAGTCATTTAATCAAACTTTGCTCAGTAATTGAAGATTTGATAAACGGTTTTAGTTTATAGTGCTATGTAGTTATTTGAGATTAGTAAATGATGGTTATTGGCTTTATTGCTTTATTAATATGGCTTTATTAGTATTTCTGTGTATAATTTTCCTTGCTGAAAAATTTTAGTTATTTTTAGAGTTTTCTAAATAATTTTTTGGTGTTCCATTTGTCATTTACGATTCTATAAAAAGAAAGTAAAACAAGTCCACTTTCGTATTTACCATTTTAGGGATTCAATCAAGACCAGATTATTTTAATAGTAAATTCAAATCAAACATTCGTTGAAACTCGTTTTTACCTAGAACAGGAAACGCACCTCCCAAATGAAGAACGCCTAACAACGTGCAATTAGTAAAATTTTAGCATCGCTCGAGGCCTGTGTACATAGAAGCAAATATCTTGAAAGGCACCGACGTCCAATAACAATGACCAAAGAGTACCGACAATTGTAAACATATAGAATTGTTCTCTATTAAAATAATGGTATTAAGGCGCCTTGTCTGCCACCGTTTCCTTTTAAATACCGAAGTTTAGAACAATGGGATGAAACTGAATGAGCATAGATAACGCTTCATAAAACTACTGATAACATTCGTTCGACTTAGCCTTAAACTATGACCTTTGTTGGGCTCAAAATGGCGTAGTTTGTTTGCTTGAAAAGCCCTTTGTTAGATTCAGCGTAAATAACAAAAGATTTTTGCAAATTGTTACAATGACCTCAATAACCTGCAAACAACTTTTTTGTGATAATACATATTGGTGCACGAATTTCTAAGTATTTGCGTGTTATTTTTTTATCAGTATGTATGTGTGATTTTTTAGAAACAATAAAATTCTCTATGTAAAAGAACAAAATAAGCGTCTTTTTTAAGTTTAGCAAATAGATACTTCGTCTTCGCTCCATTATGACTTGGCTTTAATCAATTAGGCCTCTCATAAGCCACGTCGATGATTTTGTGTTATAATTAAAATAATAAGAATCAAATTCGGGCACATAAGTGATAAATATGAAAAAGTTTAAGTTTGTATGAAATAGTATTACTATTTCATGCAAACTTAAACTAATAAAGAGTAGATATCATTAACATTACTAGATTTTTATTTGCATTATTTCCTGACTCATCTCCAGTTCTGATTATACCAGTAAAGTATTATATAAGTTGTACTATAGATTCTCCCCGGCTTCCCCCGTGGACCTTATATAGCCTAAATAGCACTCAGGGATCCCGTACCTACATATAAATGATAAATTTTTGAAATCGGTGAAGTAACTCCCGAGATTAACGCATTCAAACAAGCAACCTCTTCGGCTTAATATTATTAGTATGGAATATAATATAAATAAGAAGTATAGATTATGAATCATTAAATGATTCAATGACAATATGCGATGTACCACTTTTTCACATATTTACCTGGTTTCTGTAAATGATTAATTTATATATACATATATAAATTACATTTTATCTTATCTCGTCTTTAAGCTCATTAAATTGAAATTAATGACAATACATGAGATAACTAAATATATGTTTGTTTCACAACAACGAATTATGATATTATCAGATATGTAGATTCTAACAATTAATTATATTTTTACTTTAGCATTCAAATCCACACGCAGAGCAAGGGAATAAAATTAGACACCATTACTGTTTAGCTACCTAACAACTTCAAGAAAAAAAATCATATCATAAAATAGCTCCGTTGCGATGAGATAGAATAAGGAGACAAACGAACAAACACGCTTTCGCTGTTACAACATTATACATAATAAAATGTATGCATCTATATAATTAATTATACTTTCATATAATTAAAATATACACGCGTATAATTATAATAAATTGGCAATCAAATCATTCATTTTGTTGATACAACCGACACCTCAGACTTAGTCATTACTTCAATTGATAAATTATATGCAATTAAACAAATGAAAACCTCTAATCATCAATTAATCGATCATTATCTATCTACATTTATTTAATGCATCGTAATTAATCAATTTCTGAATATACACATGAGTCTGATTTTGTAATTATTCTGTTCGCTGTATATTTTCTTATTGAGCATTCATTTTATTTGAATGTTTCTTAAATTACAAAACCAACCTTAATAACCAAATGAGGTTATTTTACTTGTAAATAAGGTAACATATATATTTTTAAATTGACACTAAAATATTAACAATTCGGTATTAAAAATTAAAAATGCGTTATTATTTAAATTAATATGAAAAGCCCTCGAGCATCAACAAGTAAATCTTTTCTACATAATAGTTCACCAACGCGCCTGGGGAGAAAGGTAGGTAAAGTGGTACTTGCACTCCAGATTATTGGTGGGACCAAATATCAAAAATTTCCTATCAAACACAAAAAGTATCATATCAATCGTCTAAAAACCCATAGGTTTATCGAGTAACAAAGCAAAAAACATACAAACGAATTGAGACCCTTTAACGTTTTTCGACAAAAAATAGACCAGTAGGTGGGTCGATACTAATCACCAATAAATATACAGTAAACGAAAATATTATATGAAAGTTGTGACTAATTTATTCACCAATAGGTTAAATTGACCGATCGAGCACTTACGAGCGTTACGCATTATCACGACATTCTCCATTATGTATGAAACAGAACAATTCACAGGTAGTCACTGATAACATTTCAAAGTAGCCCATATACGATCAAAGAGCTAGCCGACTGTATCGCACATCAAAACCGCCGACGGCCGTTACGGTAGCAGATATTTCACTAATATATTTATTGAAACACCTTTGATCTCGCCGTGCCCGATAATGGTTGCGATTTTGACAGTTTATTTGATATGATAACTGCTATAATTGACCGCCATTTTGCGAATATCTGTTTATTTACGTTACAATTGCTGATAGTATTTGTCTGGGGGATAATGAGTGTTCTACCTACGTGTAAAATCTATTATTTAAATTGTATACATTCATACAACAGTAACAGACAACTTCTGAACGTTTCAAAAATAATTAGAGAAATTGAGAAAAAGAAGAGACTATAAAAACAACGATTGACATTTGTTCATGCTCTTGTAAAACCAGTGGTATGATTTTGACCAAATTGCATAAGCTAAAAGACCTATATTAGGTTCTACTGATATACATGTTATGATACTCGAAACAAATATTTTTTTGCGGGTGGCACATACGATCGTTCGATCATTTTGCGAATATGTAATCAAATGATATATCATTAAATAGGTCTAAAGAAATTAAAATTAGGTCTCTCAATTTGGAAACCACGATTTAATTTCTCCGACCGTCTCTCGACCTCAACGAGTTTTTCGAGGTATACGCATGTATAGTCTTACAAATTTCCAACTGCCTCTTCTTCAAAAGAAAGTCCACGGCAGCGAAGCCGCGGGCGAAAACCTAGTCATTAAACGAAAAATCAACCAAATACATAATACATAGTATATATTTTTTATACAGATTCATATGTACAGCTTTTAGAGTAATTGGAAGAGCGAAGATGTCTGTTCTAATCGAGTTGAATCTCTAAATTCAGTTTCTATTTGCTATCAGCAAATCTCGCTTACGACTTACCAGTAAAATATTCTTATCAATTTAAATTATATCACTTTAGCAGTAGTCACTATATTACTCAAGATATATTTGATATCATTAGCTTATTACGTTTATGAGATCATATTTTAATGACTTCTACATCACTAAATTATGTGAAAAACCGAGTAGTTATTTCATAAAAGGAGTTAAACAAATATTAGTGAGATAGTTGTATTTCTACAACACTTCACAACAAAGTCCTAAAAGTGTTAAGTCGGATTGCTATACGCTATATATTATATTTAACATGATCTCTCGGTAAGTAGCATAAACGAAGCACGACGGATGACAGATTAAAATAGCCTCTATAAAATAATTGTAATTTTATAGCCGTTACTAGTGCTTTGATATATTGAATACTGGATTATGTTATGATAATAAAAGAGACAGCAATAAAAATAACAGCTATGACAAGTCTATTGTGACTTATTATCGTAGCGGGCGTATCAATGACATAGTTTTGTCGAGTGCAAGTGAAAAGAAATTTGGTTGAATAATGCACTTCATTCTCGAAATTAATATTATATTATCACACTTATATTGAATGAGAAAGTTTGTTTGTTTGGATGCCTGATCGTCAATCATGATGAAACTGCTGAATTATTTATGAAGTTATTTCATTTAATTTAAATTTAATTAGTTTAATCTTTGATGAAGTTTGGTATACAGACAGGATATGAGCACACTTGGGTGATAGGATAAATTTTATACAGAATAAATGCTTTCATGGGATAAAACAGGAATCACTATATTCGGGCGGAGCCCGGACGAGCGTCTAGTAGGTTAATAAATACGAAAGTAACGCTATATGTTTAGCTGTCTATCTTTGTCTTCCACACCTAAACAGAACGGATTTGGATAAAATTTGGTAAACAGAGCCTTTGGATCAGATCCTAAGAAGCATTTAGGAGTGATTTTTTATAGTCCGGAAATCCAAAATATCTCTGACTATCCATTTTCCTTTGATTACGCGAGTGAGACTGCGGGCGGAGCTAGTTACAAATATGTAATAATATGTACCCAATAGTTGAAAAGGACACTTATAATAGGCGTTTAATGTTATACTAGAACACATAACTTCCCCTATGGATTTGTACAAATTTACAAGTGACACTAAATATCTAATTAATTTTTTTTCTTTTTTCGGTATGATATTCAGCTATGATCTTAGTAAATAATAATAAAACACAATGTAACTTCTACAAAATATATTTAAAAAATATACTTTGTATTACAAATTGTTAAACTGTCAAGTGACAGTTTAACAATTTTTCTAAGCACGTGTTTCTGTTGATCGCAATTCAGAACATTTTAATGCACTTTATTTTAATTAACAGCTTATAAAATAACATCAGGAAACATGGGACGTATATGGTAGGTAGTATAATACAAAGACAGTACAAGAACGAAAATTAAATATTCAATATAATGAAATACCTTCACATTTCGCAGATTTTGATTAGTCCTTCTCGTACATAAACTCGCCGCAGCATATGACTCGCACCGTGAGCAAATCAAATGGCTAATGTGTCGGTGTTGTAACATAATGGATCCGTATAATCAGCGTTTAACCAGAAGTGGTTCATTTGCTATCAACGTTGTTACTGTAAGCCTAGATAATATGATAGCTATGTTTTTATGACAGTTCACGTATTATGTCATATGACACAGAAATGCCTGAATCTTTTGACTTAGAAGAGTCTATTTGAAAACTTAGTCGGTTTTAAAAGGTAGAAAACTGAGCTGGTGATTCGCTTGATAGTCGAAAAAAGCAAATTGCAAATAAAGAAAATTTAATAAAGTTGAAACGAGAATCACCTTAACATTATTATGTAAATATTTAAAAGAAAATATATTGTTATTGAGATAAAAGAAGGCTTAATTCTAAGTCGAGTTAAGTCGTCATGAATACGTTCTAAAACAAACTATGATTGAAGTGTTGGTGCGAAATCCTCCGACTTGGGTGGTCTTAAGTGGCGTCAAAGCATGTAAAAATCCTAGTCCAAATAAAACCCTTGCAATAATCAGCATTACAAGAAACATCTTTAACCGTCGAGACATAAAGGCTATAGTTGCGTGATTGATGTCTCTACTCGTGCACATCTTGGACAAATATTTACATTTGACTCATTTTATGAATGAAATTTCCAAACCGCAACATATTTTAGACATGGCATGTTGTTGATGGAATCCCTTGTTTTAACAATAAACTTTAATTTTTATGTGCTTAGGGTTTGGTCGAACCCTTGAGGTAACTAGCTGTTATCTTTTTAAATCATAAGATTCATCAATCGTTGGACTGTCACAATTATATTATGTTTATTTATAAGTCGTATATAAATTGTATTTATTTGGTGTCTGTCGTATTAGGTGAACCTACCTACAATTTATAAAACATAGTTTAGAGAGTGGAGACCAGTTATTTCCTGTAATCTATATTTCCAAATATCAAAAAGAAAATAGGTATATCTCCTAAAAACCTTAAGTATTTTTTCCTATTGCAGTTACTACAATATTATAGCTATTCCAAACAAATGGAATCTATTCAAAAATACAAGTATTACAAATACAATCGACACGTATGGCATGAAATACGCATCCAATATAGGTGTCAGTCAATACATTAACAATGCCTTCACAATCGATTTAACTAAGCCTCCGTCGATTGTCACCGTGCTTGAAAGCTATCGTCACTTCAAATACCGCATTATATCGATTTAAAGTGACGCAATTTCATGCATTTTGACTTAACACCGCTGCTACCCCCGTACGCACTTCAGCCCACACAGCTTGCTTTTAATTTAAAATGTGCATCAAGCCTCAATTCTTTTGAGATTGATTTCTTCTGTACATTCGTTTTGGTTTATACTTCGGTCAAAATTCCGGGTTTTTGTGAACGCATGTGTGTAGTGAGTCGTGTCAGTACACTCGGCATTTATCTTTACCTACAGTTATAGATTAAATGTTGATATGATAGGATAATATATAAATATAGTACTACACATATGCTCCTGGTTATTGAATGTACCCATAAAATATATACTACGTATGTTAAGACAACATATCTAAAGCTAAGCCGTATAGTTTCACCCGCGTCAGTCCGTGTCCCGTAGGAATATCGGGATAAAAAGTTGCCTATATGTTATTCTAGTTGTCCAGCTGTCTACGTACCAAATATCATTGCAATCGGTTCAGTAGTTTTGTGTGAAAGAGCAACAAACACACACACATCCTTACAAACTTTCGCATTTATAATATTAGTAGGAAGTAGGATGTAAGATTAATATATACATAGTCTTACATATCGTACATGTCCTAAGGCGACTCCGACGTTATTATTAGTCGTTTCACTCTTCAGAAATATCATAGGAAATATTAAAATCTTATATACGCTATACATCCATCAAACGCTTGAATTTCAAGTCTTACCTTCGTCGACTTATTTCATACTTTACCTACCAAAATTTCCTTTTATTGCCCAAACTGTACATTCTAATAAAATTTCGCGAAACATCGAACTAAATGAACCCATTTGAAAACAAATTACGTCTATCGGCATACAGCTTTCTCCATACAAAGGATACAGTAAGAACGGTACCTTTGTCGGTGCTTTTAAAATAATATAACTGGAGTAACGGAAAGAAAGTAGCCGGTTATAAAACTATTGAACGGTTGCACCATAAAGTTACTGAATATTGCCCTATAGCACCGTTTCCTAACTGTACTGGAGCAACCGGAGCACGTGAAAGCATTTTTTTAAACTTATTATTAACAAATTTTAAAAATGTATATTGAACGGGGGACTGGAGATGCCTTATAGATTCCTTTTCCAATAGTACGTTATTATTTTGAAATAAATTAGAAAGATACAACATGAAAATCGATTCTGTATAAAGGTAGATATATTTTTGTGTATTATAGGTATTTTTGTGTATAATCTATGTAATGTATATCTATTGTAATTAAAGTGTATGTTCGTCATTATTTGAGGTTTAACCACCTTTCAGAATGAACGACAAGTGATGTAATGGTACCTTGAATAAAATATTTCATTGTCTTGTATTACGTAGATCTGAAGAAACCATATTTCCTGTACCTACAAGTATGAATTATTTTATACAACGTTCTGAGTTGAATCTTTATTTTATGAATGTTTGAGAATGTTCTATCACATTAATCTAATACAAAGACTAAAACCAATAAAAAAACAAACGCATTCAATATTAATTTTATCATAGCACAGGTAACATTTTAGATAAATTTGCATAATCCACAGCAATAAACATTTTTACATTGTAAAATAAACTGTTAACAGCACGTTTTTTATCACAATTTCTCTCTTCTAATGCCTTTTGCGCAATAAACATTTCTCCAGCGAACTTTCATAGTTAGGGCAATAAAACATTTTTACATACTTATATTTTTACGCAATTTTCAACTTTGCAAAAACATTAAGAGCATTTTGTTACTGACGAACGGACTCAAAGACTGCCGCTAATGTCGTTAAGCAATATTGCTTTACAATTCGGAAGTTTACAATGCTATAGAACAGTAGGAACGAATTAGTTTATTGTAGGGAAAAATGGATGTTTATGATACACCTTTGTTTCTATTTCAAAACATAGATTGTTTGTAAAGGCACCGATTTCGAATGCTGCAGGGTGCACGGTTTTGGAGCATGCGACGAGCGCAAAGAATGTATATTGCTAGGACATTCACTATTAAAGTACATGTTTTTTATAATGAAAAAGAGTCGTCACAAGATCACCCTTCAATTTGATTCTTCTGGCTAGCTTATGGTTGGCTTTCGCATTGCTCTGCTTGCTATAGCTAACCAGCATTTGCTAGCAATTGAATAATTGTAGCATGATGCCTTGGATAATAATTAGGTACCATAATCAGTATATGCTTACTATATTTTAAGATAACATCTGAACTTTTTATATGTTAACATACTACAAAGAAACTACCTACTATATAGATACAACTAAGTGATCGAAACTTGAAAATAATAAAAAAAAGGTTCGCGTTATCAATGACACTTAACACATATGCAAGTTTACTACTTTTCAGAGATATTCATGAACAATCTTAGAAAAATTACAGAATAAGTCACACTCAGCTTAGGTTTGAGTTCTATATACAATAGATAGAAACTTCACATTGCTATTTAATAACTGCATATTTAAAATTCCTACATATATTTTTATTTATATCAATGTATGAGCGTGGAATGTAATTAATGATGGTGTAAATGGTATTTATTAAATCTGCAGTAGGCAGGTAGGTTAAAGCTATGTAAAATTTAAAGCTATTTTTTATCTAATTTATTTAACAGATGTGTTACTGCCCTTATCGTAAACGTATTAGATAATAATGAATCCTTAAATTGTACAATTAAAAGTTGCCCTAAAATTAACGTTCGAGATCAAAACGATATCAATAAAATGTATATTTTCAATTAGGAAATATATTGAACAACATTTAATCCTATAGGCGTTACATCCTCCCTTTACAAGCGTATAATGGAACTAATTTGTTGTTCAAACAGGGGTCCCTACACCAAACATCACATTAACACTACCATCGCCTACCCAGAACTACCAATGTGAACCTTAAGTTCTTTGTTATAGACATCAAATTAATGTAACCAGTTCCTTTACAAAAACTGCAGATATATTTGACACGTACTGAAAGCAATTGTCAGCCGCAGAGGAACAAATTGGCATAAAATACATCGTGATTTTAGCGTTATGTACGGGATTTGTTTTAATGGTTACGTTGGATTTATTGTCACTTAACGTTGGAGATATTATTAAGCGATAACTCATTTATATAGTAAGGGAGATAACTTGTGAAATATGAAAAAATGTAATAATGGGTTCTGTAGTACGAATTTACATTCGTGCATACGCATGAAAACTATCTAGTTTTTTAATATATATTATATTATATCCATCTATTATCACCATTAACAGGCCATTCATGTTCCCTTTACTTGTGCTTTAGCAATGCTTGCCAAGTTCTCTACCTAAATTGTTACATTTCCTTTTGCAAGCATCATAAAGTTATAGTATCATGACTAATACGACATCACACATCTAGGTACAAATAAAAATGATGTCGCAAATGTATCAAAGCCTAAACCCGAGAGTGTGATAGATTCTCGGTAAAGCTTACAACTAAAGTAATACTAGTCACTCAGTTGCAGAACATGCCACGCCACGTGTGGGACGCCATAAGCAAATGTGTTTCCATACATGAGTGCAAAAAATCATACATTGTACAAATATTTGTAAGCAACAACAACAATAGACCAACCCGAGTAAGTCTAGCTACAATCGTACTAATTAAGTTCTATGCCTACGAAAATCAATAGGAATATTATATATATATATACCTATATGTATAAACAGGTACAGGTAGAGATAAAGCTAATAAAAGCTGGTCTAAAATACATAGGTTTAAATTTTTTAGCCATGCCAATTATAGAATACATTAAAAATCTGCCTGTTAAGTATACATTAGCCATTGTTACACGGTATTTCGCTAAAATGGCATGAGTATAATAACCATTTAGCGATTCTAAAAAACTAGCAACCCCTTTTGCAATCCTTTAACTGCAAACCTCAATAAAACAACGCGAAAACATAAAAACTAACGGGTTTCACAAAACATAATTGCAAAAGGGTTCATTAGGCATTCGCGAACATAAACCATGCAATAAAAATCGTTCGCAACAAATCGCATAACTGTGTTTGCAATATTGTAAAATAAAATAAATGATTGAAGGTCGCTAGATGAGGTACAAGGAATTAACGGTTATACAACTAAGAAATGCAAGGGTAATAAAGGCGATTATTCTACAACATCTCGGTCCGGGAAAGTTCCGAAAAGTAATTTTATTTACCCTTTTACTTACCGTAACAAGGACCGTTTTGTTTACGGTTCAAACAACGGCAATAGTTGAAAAGCACCGCTAGATGAATCAAAGGAGAAAGAGTTGCATTTATTTGGAACGGGGAGACAATGAACAAAGCCCTGTGACAAACATTGTGTCGTTTGCGCGAAATGGTGTAACCATAAATCCTAAAAGGGTAGTCGAAGAAAGGGTAATTAGGATGTAAAAGTGAATTTCTGTTTGTGAAGCATTCGCAACGCTTATTAGTAAGAAAGAGGTTATTTATATACTTTCACTGGACTATTTTCTATGGAATTTATCATTTATCTAGTGGAACTAATGAGAATTCAATATTTAGTGTATAACTGATGAGTTGAGAAGTGATTTTAAGAATGAATACTGTTAAAGACACCAGCAGCAGTTGCAGAAGCATATGTTTATAGTGTTCATATATTATTTTTGATTATGAAGTGAGAAAGAGTGAAGAGAGAAGTGGCG
Source organism: Zerene cesonia (assembly GCF_012273895.1). NCBI lineage: Eukaryota > Metazoa > Arthropoda > Insecta > Lepidoptera > Pieridae > Zerene > Zerene cesonia. The sequence goes on along the minus strand of NC_052106.1, from coordinate 3,201,319 downwards.
TATTACATTTTATTACACGGTTTCACATTTCTAATAAAGCTGATAGAACGCATTGTGCCGTGCGGTTTCACTTAAGAACGAATCAGCGGGCAAAAACAAGTACAGTATCTCTATAGCTTATGTGCTATCCTGTTACATAAGCTTCCTTATGCCGAGTATCATAAAAATTCGATAAGTGATTTTCGTGTCAAAGAGTAAAAAAGGCAGTACCATACATTCTTACAAATATTCGCTTTTCGAATAATTATTAGTAATATATTACACTACACCTTCGAATCTAAAATAAAATAAAATACTAGACTGTACTCAATTAAATAAAATTAGCCATATCAGTGTCAGGCATTTTATATAATGCCAAATTAAATAAACATATGTGATATCTATCAAAATCATATAGCTGTAATTTCAAAAAAATTTCATCTTTACAATTCACAAGCGTGATCATTTTGTACATTCTTAAACTGCTTAGAATGTTCGCAAATATCAACCTTAACAGTTGTGTGGTTGAAATTAATACACACAATTTTATGTGTTTTAAATCAACATTAATCTAATGCATTTCTGTATTTTATGTCTTACTCCATCTTGCTTAATTTTTTTTGCTTTAACAAATATAATTGCCAGAGACTCGTGCCTATTTTAAAATCGTTTAGTGAAGATACAATTATTTACTAATGGCAAATGTTCTAAAAAACGAAAGCGTTCTAAAGAAATATTAGTCACACGCCAAAAAGTGACCTTTAAAAGCGAAACTTTTTATTGGAGCACAAAACACAAACAAAGCCTTTTACATCCACCATTAACAAAACATTGAAAGTAAGAACTGTACGACTACTATGGAAGTCTGTTCTAATAAAATAACCTAATTTTGAATATTTATTGGTTCTCATAAATTTAGAGGAGCAAAAAACACGAGTAACTGTCGCTTGCGAGGCATAACGGACCTTAACTTTGACAAGTTACAAATGCTGAGAATGGCATTCATTCCGAGAAATGTAAACCGAAATTTTGACTAAATGCGGTGTGTTGATCGTTGGACAATGGACGTGGGGTGTAAGCGTGCCTTCGTATTTTGACCAATTCAATAAGCAATAAGAAAAGAATCGTCACCAAGGTAATTATAAGAGGAATAGTTGTTCTAACTGTAGCCTGGCGGGGCATCGCCTTACAATGTATGTAGGATAACGCGCGTGCATTTGTACAGTTTTGATTTGAGCGCATTATGGAGAGGACAATGCGTTCTTTGAAAATGAAATTATGTGTCAACGTTTCACTTTTTTGAAGCTCTTTTTAGGTTGTGTTTAGGACATACCTATCTCAAAAAAGCGTATCGTTATTTTCTATGAAGTCAACAAAAATTCTCAATCTCTCAACGTCGAAGACGATAAATTTATATGATATCAATGTTAATATATAAATATGTACGTTTATTTTCTAACCTAATTTATCTACTTTCACTGTTAATAATCCTACCACTATTCATCAAAATGTGACTGTAAAAAATTTCACCACATGTCTATATTATTTCAAAGTGGCTTCTGTATTTACGCAGGGCTTCGGAGAAATGTCGATATATCTCGGCAGATTGAAATGAAACGTGAAATTGACCGTATCGCATGCAACATGCAGAAATTCTTGGATATATAATATTACGATTGGACCATTTTTTCAGTACATATGGCTTGGCTCTTGTAGATTAGTAACATAATTTTTGTTTTAGATAATTTGAAGTTTTCTATTTAATTTTTTAACTCAGAGTCCAGTATAATACATTAGAACTGATCTATTTGAAGTAATATTTTTATAAGTTGATTGAATGACTTAAATGAAAGACCGTATAAAAAAATTACAGTCAGAGATTAACAAAGAAAAAAGAAAAATAACAATTAATGTTGTTATTATATTTATCACATAATAATTATAATTAATAACTGTTTCATTACAAGCTTTGACAGTCCATTGAAATGAAAAATTTTTAGGACTCGGTATGCATTTCTTAGTGTACGCAATGGGCTTATAAGCAAATTATTCTGAGCGTAATATTTGCTGCCCGTCACTTAATAAATATTGTTATGTCCAACATACTATATAGCACCTAAGTCTCACACCGTGTATATTCTAAATTCGATTCTTTTCATCCCAATCAAATGAAAATAAAGTAGATATAATCAATGTAACATAATCGGTGGGCGGAAACTACATCTGGCTCCTTTATCGCGCTGCCACCCCACAGCTTCATCATTATGATCCATCATTATGATATGATACTATGGGAACATTTGATTGACGTTTCGTAACTATAAATACTTAAATGGGCAGTATTGAGTATGTATATTGACAGGCTTTTGGTTCAAGTGACACTTATTTTTTGATACACGCGCGTTTTAATGTTATTGACACAACTTTTATGAAATTTTATAAATTTCTATAGATCGATACATAAATGTATGTGTATATATATATATATATATACTAATAGAATATATTAGTATGTGTATATATATATATGCAAACAAAAGTATCAAAGTTGAGTAAGCAAGTTTCATGTAATCCACTCAATTTTTGCGTCCACTTATCACAGCAATATGTCGTTAACATTTTTTAGCTTCCCTTAACTTGTATGTGTCAAAAATAGTCATCGTCACTTAAAACCGAACACCTTTTCTGTGAACATTTTCACTCGCTTATCACTGCAGCTTAAAAAGTTGAAAACTGAAGTGGTATAGCTATCACATCAAGCAAAAGAAGCGCTGAAAAATATATTGAAATATCAGTTATAGTACCTACGTTCATGTATAAAAAGAATGAGCTTATCCTGAACTTATATCCGTTTTTTTTATCACGTATGGAATGTTGGAGATAACCATTAATATTTAAATACTTTCGACTGAAATCCTAGGTTATATGTAATAACAATATGTAAATAATAAAAAAATATATAAACTTTCATCTCCCTTTCGTATAACCCTATCTTCCCACAGATTTTAGAGGTTGTCATTATACATATAAGAAGGCTGAATAAAGCGCTACAGCGCTTGCTGTTACAGGGTTCCCTTTTCGGCCTAATGCGTAAGTGTGGAGCTATCTGAACTTGTAAATGAGTTGTGAGATAAGGTTATGGCAAGCAGGGAGGACATGTGTTTCGCGTTTTAAGGAATGTCAAGTATTACCATGATTATAATGTTGCGCTACTTGAAACTAGCGATGCAATGTCTTTTTTGCCTTTAAAATAAATGGTATTATTATAAATTGTTGACAAGATATATACTGTGTCTTGTTTCGCTGCTTAGCTACAAAATTTGCTATATATGGGTATATAGTGCATAGATTGGCTCTTGAATTGTTATTCTTATAAACATCTTAACAAGGGACACTTCTTTTTTAAATCACGAAATCGGTTTCATTCGTATTCTGTGTTTTGTATGTTGTTGTTTTGTAGTGCTGCAAGCTGGACACCTTTTGACTATTCTAAAATCGATGTCACAGGCCCATAAAACGGTTAAAGGGTTTGCAGCAAAAACCAACGTTCAGCGAATTGTCATACTAATAAATTTTATTTTAGAGGTATCGTAAAACATTGAAATACTGCTCTATCTATAAATTTTAAAACGCTCTGTTACAACTGTATAAGGTGCATTTTATTTTCGTCAGGTTTAAAGGAATCCAACTATAAACTTTTTGGAATAAAAAATTAAGAACTAATTGTTCGTCGTGTTTGGCTGTAAACTTAAAAGTTGGCTCGAATCGATTTAATTACCGATAAGCAGTGAAGGGGTGGTGGGTAATAAAAACAGTAGGTCACATTTTCGGTACATAAATTATATCGAAATTTATTACGTTTTTACTGTAAACTAAAAGGCATACGGCGCAGTAAAAACTTCGTCTGCATTTTGATGTAGGTATCTACTTAAACGATTATTTTGACTGAAGACGAGAAAACGATTCTAGAAAAGAAAATATTTTCTCATAATAGATTTGAGTACTACTACTATACTTGACGTCTTTAATTATTTATTTTATTTCACATTGCCATATATCAATTTTATCGAATTTACGCAATTACAATATAGGTACCAATCACTAAAAAAATTATACCTATTAGCAATCACGAAATCTCAATTCTGAGTAACGTAAAAAAACGTCTCGGCCAATAATGTTTAATGGTTTTCCTTTGAAAACAAAGCGTCGCATGAGCGTCGCATTGTGTTTGCTGTATTGACATTTTGTGTCAAATATCAATGATAATGACCGTCCGTACAAATAATGCATTTAACGCGTATTTCCATGTTTATACCATTGTGCTTTTGTCTTGCTACGCCCTGCTGTTGTAGACACAGCTAATAATTAGTTTGATACGCGTGAAGATACGGTTAAACTCAAACTCAAAACTCGTACAGTTATTTGTTTGTACACTTTTGAATTGTTGAATTTTCGCTATGTAACAATAATGTACCGCTGGTTTAAACTGTATACAATTCAAGTCAGTTTCGGTCAAGTTTTAGTCAGAATTATTTTATGTAACATTTATTCAACAGATTACGGATCAGAGTTCGAAGCTGAAATCCAATGTTAGACATGAAAGCTCTGATAGGTCCTTGCACAAATAAAGGTTTATGTAAATGAGAAGGTTTTGTAAATATTTTCCGATAGTTTATTTTGCTTTCAAATGTTGTGAAATGTGATAGACTATATAAGTAAGAGTATGGTAGAACCACAGAATAAATATAAAACCCTCTTGGACGTTATATTTCATTCTAATTTTGTATTCTACATTATTTATATTTGAAATATTTAGTATATCTGCAATTGTTATTCTTCCTAAGAATTAAATAACTTGACGATTCTACAGGTTATATTTAAATTGTGCTGCCATAAAATTCGTCATTTAGTAAGAAGTTGGCCATTACACGTTTTCGACCTTCTGAAAATATTGTCCAATAGTTATTATCCGTAAAGAATTCCCATATTTTGTTAAATATGATGTCTTTGTTCTTAAATTGTTTTACAGCGGCGGCGCGTGGACGGAACGCGACTTACGAAAAAATTGTACAATTAACAATTCTCGTTTCAAACAAAAACCGGTCAAAAAAGTCGCTTGAAGGTAATTTTGCTAGTTTGCGTTATAGTACGAACATTAAACTAACTATAGCAATAACTTCTGCTAAACATTTCTATGAGGCGATCGTGAAAATACCGAAGTATGCGTAAACGGAACGAATATTATAATTTGAGAGTTGTAGATACTTTTTAATGTATCAAATAAAAATAATAATAACAAATTAAACGAGCGACTTCACTCACAGAAAATAATTTATGGATCCCAATTCCCACGCAGAATTTCTTATTTACTCGTCAAATAAACGATAGCAAATTAATGTGCTATCACTAGATTGATAACGAGAGTTGTTAAAAAATACTGCAGGCTCCAGTGTAGATTTGCCTTATATTTCACAATCAATCTTAGGAAATTGTGTTTATTAAAATATACCATTCACCGTCACGCAATTGTTTTATGATTAAACGTAATTTTACTTTTCTTTCTTTTATTAAGTTCACATGTATGTATGTAAGCTACTCCTTTAGACTCAACTTCGATCCACTTTAAACGAACAGATTTAATTCAAACTTTGTACACTTATCAAGGATCGGTGACAATACAATAATTTTACTTTAGTTAACTTACTTTAGAGCCCAGAATTTAGTTCATTCTATCTTTAAGGCGTGTTATTTATTAATTGTGTGTATTGAGTTTGCATGATTCTGGGTATTTTCCTTTACAATAAAATACGTTAAACCTTGTTATGGATAAATATTGTTATCAAAGCATTGTACCGATCCTGCAATACATTTGCAAAATTTTTGCGGGAAAAAGAGAAAAGGCAGAAGAATCTTTATATAGTTACTCTAAGGATAAACTGACGTAAATACATATTGAATAACATTGGCATAACTTCCGATATCAGTTTGATAAACCAACGCTAGCTACTGACTATTATTAAAAGCATGGGAACGGATCGGTTGCTATCGGTCAAGTAGCGCGACCCAACGGCGGTGAAAAGGTCTGATCTTTAGTTTAAGATAAACAGAATATCAGAAGATATAGTCCTTGTAATGTTGTGTCTTTGAGTTACACTACAGACAACTAGTATAATTAGACCTTTGATGTGGTGTCCAAATGTATCCTTCATACATTTGGAGAGAAAAGAGAGAACACAATTAAGAGACCACAAGTTAGGATTTTTGATAAACTTATTTGTATGTTGTAAACTAAGCACTGCAACTAAGTAACTTGTTTATTGAAAGTTGTGTTTGATGAACCTAGTAAGGTATACAAAATGAAAACTTCGAAGGATAAGATTTTGGTAGTGTGTAGAAAGGCTCGGCTTCATTTATACAATTAATTTCTGTCTATCTCTATGTCTTTTGTGTGTCTGACTATTAAAAATGAATTTATTTAAATATTGACTTCATGCGTATAATATTATGCGTATTATAATATTATTAGGGTTTCAGTTGATCATCTTCATTATCATCATCAGCCCAAATTTTTTCAGGCAAATGGGTCTCCCGTGATGGTTCAGGTGAGTCATATGTGGTCGAACTTTTTGATTCTTCAACGTGCTGGTTTCCGTTTCAAAGAGAGGTAATGTAGATAATTTGCAGATAAATTGAAAAACCTATTTGTTTATTGCAAGCTCATCTCTCACGAGAAGCTAACAACTGAGCCACTATCGTTCTCCAGTAGAACTAATATATCATACATATTCAAAGGAAAAAAATCTGGCTTACTGCTACTACATTATGATAAGGAAACTTTGCTAACGTATATGAAAATATTATCGATTTTTCATAGCTTCTTTGAAAAGTGACTACCCACCGAATTTATAATCAGATGATCACGTATGACATCAACATATAGTTTATTCATTATGCTTTTCTACTTAATCATATTAATCATTCCAAAAATCTATATTTTCCTTGGATTGAAAAATATCTGTTTCTTAGGAAGCCCAGAATTACCTAGAAGTTATTATATTTAAGTTTACTCATACTAATCAGTGATTATACAAATACCAGTTAGGAAGTATTCAGTGTGATAATAAATTTCAGGTATTCATACATAATTCTATGTGGTTCCGCACATAAAATCATTTAAAATATGTATTGTACAGATAATACTTTCAAAGATCAACGATTGACTGTTATTCATAATTGCTACATATTCAATGGCAATTAAATTCCCAACAAATAAGCAGACCTACCTACATCATCATCATCATCATCATCAGCCCATACACGTTCCCACCGCTGGGATACAGGCCTCCTATGAGGGTACCTACATAATATTTTGTTTCTTAGTTAAATCCAAATTACTAAATATACATCCATAAAATTGCATTATGATGTCATCATATTTCTCTTATCGCCTCTACGCCTCTAACGGTATATAATATTTAATTTCATATTAGTGCACACGACGCAATAGCCTGTCTGCAGTCAGCTTCTAGTCACAATCTAAGTACCTAACTAGAAGCTAATATTGCGTAAGTATCCGCTGTAATAAGCCACTATGATCGAATTCACAAATAAAAAACAATATTGAGTGTATTAATCATCTTATTTTTGGTTATTACACATAATATTCAGAAGCTTATCGGTGGCTCTTGTTTTATCTTTCGATTTCCTCATTTGTCGCTGACTGTTTATTCCCTATGAATCAGAAATTTCAAATAAAACAAGCGCTTGTATGCTATACTAATAATCCTACAAGCGGCAACTGCTACAAATTTATCGTAGTAAATAACAAAAGTAATAGTAACCTCTTTATATTAGTCAAATAAAAAAAAAACGTGAATATTATTATTTTTCACATAGTGGATTCCAAAAACAACCGTATAGTAGGGACAGTTACAATTAATATCGCTAATAGGAGGTTGCTAAAATAGCAGCTGCCTTACTCATATGACTTAAGTTTAATTGAGGAACCGATTGAAATTTTACAAATGGAAAATTAAAATGGTTTATTACATATTTTAGAAATTTAATCCAAAAACTTCCGTTCGTATATGTAAGCCGTGAGAATCAGGGAGCGAGTGTAATTTAGTATAGTTGTAACCCAAGTACACAAGTTAAATTCAAATGTATGTAAATTGTATTTACTTAATATTTAGTTAAAAATGATAAGATTATAAGCGTGCGAACTTTTTTTGGCGCCTGGGCGCTATTAGGCAAACATTTTTTTTCTGTTGATGGACAATTATCTATCTCAATGAAATTGAAATAGATAGTATGAGAACTATAAAATTTTCTTGTAATTTTATTTATCGATGAGGAACTTAAATCTTACTCATCATCATCATGATCAGCCCATTTATGATTCCACTACTGGGACACAGGCCTCCTACAATATTATTATATTATTACATCTATCACGTTAAATTAAGCATCATCTGGATATTTAATTTAAACCAAAACTTCCATCCATTGAACAAGTCGACATCCAGCCACATATCTTCATAAACATCTGTACCAATTCTATCACTTTTTGCCCAATCGAAACCAGAATTCGATCGTGGGAAAGTATCATATAAGTAAATATTTACCCTGTTTGACAATTTTGACAGCGACTACTTGAACGGTGAAATGCTTATCAATATCAACTCTTCGGTCAATACAGAGTAAGGTGTTAGTTTCATCATTTATCCTAGATAGCTGTCGATCTAGTTCCGGATACGAAAGGATGGTATCATCTTTAGAAATTATAGAGTTTACAGTTGAGTTTACGGTTTAAGACGATTTTTTTAGACATTTCTTTTAGAGATAAGTCGGATTATCCAATCGACTGTTTCTGTTACTACAGAGTATTACATTGTATTCTAAAAATGCATTTAAATTGTCTAAAAATCTGCTAGATTAATTTTAAATGTATTGGACATTTCACAGTATCATGTCACAATCTTCTATGCCCAATCAAGAATCATAATTTTCAGCTTTAGCTTTATTTTTTGCTTCGAACACTATACAAATAATTATAATATATACTTTCAAATGTATGCAAATAGCTGTGTTCCATACACAACACGAGGATCGTTTACACTGGGCTGGCGCAGCTAAATGCCACCTTGGAGCTTTGGATTCAATTGGAAGACGTGCCAAACGTATTATTAACAACTCTTCCGTAGTCGAGTCTCGTCTCTTAAGCCTTGAGCACCGTCGTAAGGTGGCATGTCTTTCGATGTTCTACAGGTTACATTTCGGTGAGTGTGCACTAGGGCTGCACAGCTTAATCCCTTCATCCCCATTCCTCAATCGTACCTCGAGGCGTACCGAAGGATTCCATCCTTTTATTGTTGATATCCCACCTATTCGAACTCGTCGCTTCGAGTCTTCCTTCATCATTAATACAGCTAAGGAATGGAATTCCCTCCCCGCCACTATTTTTCCTATCCATTACAACCTGGAGCTCTTCAAAACCAGGGTGAATAGGCACCTTCTAGGTAGACGTGCACCCACGTAGACCACATCTCCACTTCCCATCAGGTGGGATTGTGGTCAAACGTCTGCCTATCGATTATAAAAAAAAAAAAAAAAAAAAAAAAACATTAATGCCTAAAATCCGTATACTAGAACAATCGCATGATATTTCTCCTTTCATGAAGATAGATGCCTTCCCCTCTGAGCTAGGCACGAACATGTTTGATATTAATTTCACTTATTGAACTAAAGTAAGTTCTGTTTTTGATAAATCTTTTTGACACTATTCTATAGCGTATAATAAATAGGGCAGAGCAAACAGATGCAGCATTGATAAGAGCAATGTTGACACCCGTCGCGAGGACGTCACGCCGGCCATGTTTCAGTTACCGATTTTATCAGTTTGGGAAATTATAGTAATTATTAATTATGATCCTGTATATAACAACTATAAGTACATTTATGAACAGATTTTGTCAAGAACAATTTTTATACTCAATAACACGTAGGTAAAATTAAACAATGGGCTTTTATTATATATTTGATGCATTATATTTTTAACACGGTTTTGTTAACTTTATCTGCATGTTTCCATGTTTATATATAACCGACTCCTTTACATTCGATTTGAACCAACTTAAAACGGACGGATTTAATTAAAATACTATTATATCATTTTTTTTATTATGTCATAGTCGGCAATGGAGCTGGTGGGTCGCCTGGTGGTAAGCGCTACCACCGCCCATGAACATTGCTCGAATGCAGACCTTACGCCTCTTCAAATGGATTGCCGACTGCAAATTGGAAAGGGATTAGGAAAGGATTGAAGAGAGGAATAAATGAAAGGACTGGAAAGGGTAAGGAAGACGATATGGGCCTCCGGCTCCCCCTCTCACCGAACGAAACACAGCAGTGTGCTATTTCACGCCGGTCTACTGTGGGGGTATGTTTCTTCCCGGCTTCGAGCTGGCCCAATTCGTGCCGCAGCGTGCTCGACTACCACATACAATATGTTATATAATATCATTATGATATCTGTGATTAAAACTTTGCATACTTATCAAGGAACAATGAAAATACAATAATTACATGAGTTTAAACAGGATTTTTTGTTTGCGCTTTTTTAAGTTTTTATAGTATATTTAATAGTTTCATAGAGTTATAGTCATGATTTTAATAAATTATAATATATCTAGGTATAGAATATACAGTTTTTTTCACATTTTTTAGAAGATAAGAAAAAAGCGAGGAGAACACAAAATATAAGATTCCGTAATTAATAAAGTTAAAAAGCATGAAAGACTTAAATAAATCAAAAGCAGGAATCTCATAAAGAACGCTCTTTATAATTTAACCGTTAAAGCAGTGAATATACGAAGTCTCCAAGTGAATATTCCATACAAAACGGAAAATGGCTGGCGGCTACCAAAACTCATTCAACAGTACGAAATTGTGTTATACCACCCTTCATCAACTCGGCTTTCAGATGAACTTATCTACATAAACGTAGATCGAGAACAACATACAACCAATTAACTTGCATTTAAATAGCGACCTTATTTTAGAGTGTTAAGGTTGCATTTGAACTGGAGAGAACAAATTTCCAGTTCAAAATACATGCCTGAAATTCAATGGAACACTGCTAAGGAATTGCGACTGTATTGCAATGCCGTATGGGTGATATTCTAATGGAAATTAGGCATAAACTCTGCAGAAGGTAGTTATCAACGGTTACCTTTGAAGTGGCGCTTCTGCATGCAAATTTTTAGGGTGGCGGGTTGGAAGAGATTTTCAATTTATTCAGGGATTTCGTTTATATTGAATCGTCTTTTATGCATTTGAAATATTGTTGTACATATAAACGGAATATTACTTGTTCATATAAATTTAGCCCCGACTTCGCTCGGGTTCGATAAAATAAAATTTTAAATCAGTTCATTAGATCCGTAGATTACCCAATTCAAGTCTAGTTTTCTTTATAATATTAATACTGTATATTGATTCATTATGTTTGGTACAAAATTAGACAAGTTATCAAATAAATAGAATAATATTCCTCAGGTGCTATGGCTTGAAAAAATATACCATGCTTTCGCAGCATTATTACTTATTTCTGGATGTAATATAAATAATACAATATATATAATAAATAACATATTATACAATTCGTTTGGATCGCGTCTGAGTAATTATATAATATACTAGCTGACCCGGCAATCGCTGTTCTGCCTTATTCTTGTAATTTAGGGGTTTGAAAATAGATGTTGGCCGATTCGCAGACCTACCAGCTATTCACACAAAATTTCATAAGAATCGGTCAAGTCGTTTCAGAGGAGTATGCCTAACATTGTAACACGAGAATTTTATATCTAATATATAAAATTCTCGTGTCACAGTTTTCGTTGCCATACTCCTCCGAAACGGCTTGACCGATTTTGATGAAATTTTTGTGCTTATCCGGTATCTATGAGAATCGGCCAACATCTATTATTCATAACCCTAAATGATAAGCGTAAGGCAGAACAGCGTTTGGCGGGCAGCTAGTATTATATAGATAGATGTATTATTATAATTCATCTACGTTTTATTAACACGCCCTCTCTTACATATATATTGCAATATCATCTCATGAATCAATACAATGATTCAAATTGACAATCCTTTTTTCTAGATGGCGCTCAAACTGATTAATCGTGTTATGATAATATTATCATAATAGGTATTAAGTTATCTGTGATAATACTGTATTATGAATGACAGATTTAAAGCTTCAGTAAGAATTCAATAATGAATTTAATTTTTCTTTAATTCTTACAAAAAGATTGAGCAAGTTATTGATTGCACTGCCCTCTATACTATTAGTGGTGTACAAAAGTGAAACAAGTATCGATTAGCTTGGATCCAGTAATAGGGTAATGTCAATAGATGGCGTTGAGGTACATTTCACATGCATACATTAGCGACCTCTATCAATTCTTACCCAAATACGATAATAAGAATATTACATCTTAAAAATTAAATGTACACAATAACGCCAAGTTTCGAAAATAGATGTCGCTTTTTACATTTTTGCGTTTTAATACAAATACTGTATGTAAATTACTCATCCGGGAACGGCGCGGGTTGGCCCGGAATAAAAATAAAATAAAATGTAGCCTATGTCATTCAGGAATAATAAATTCTGCTGGTGATAGAATTTTGAAAACCGGTTGTATAGTTTCGGAGCTTATTCAACGCAAATAAAGAAAATTTCCTCTATATAATATAATTAGTGTAGATTTGAGAAATTTTTGAAAATTATTGTAGACTAGCTTTTGCCCGCGGCTTCGCACGCATTCAATTTTAAGTAGTTTAATAGATGTTATACATATAAACCTTCCTCTTGAACCTGTGAAAAAATTCCATCAAAATCCGTTGCGTAGTTTTAAAGATTTAAGCACACAAGAACATAGAGACAGAGAAAGCGACTTTGTTTTATTCTATGTAGTGATTTTTCATCTTATGTTGAGATTGTTTCTATATGCATTAAAGCAATAACCCTATGACCTAATAATAAAAAACAGAATAAAAACTTATGTTTATACCTTATTGAGTTTTATTGGTTTTACTTGGTTTTATTTGGTTTTACTGGTTGTATGGCCAGATTTTATTACTAGATTATTGTAAGTACTCTAATAAAAACTAAAAGTGTAGCAAAAGCAGGCAAGACCTGCATAAAGGGAAAGTAGATATCCTACAGGAACAATTTGTTTGAGAACAAATGAGCCAATTAAGAGAAAAAGATCTTCCCTTACTTTTCAAGGATTGGTATACATATCTATTTCATTAAGGAGTCCATGTATCTGCGTACGTTAAATAGGAATATATAACATAACAATACTTTTGCACGAAGTCATCATCATCATCATCAGCCTATATATGTTCCCACTGATGGGACACAGGCCTCCTATGAGGGTTTTAGCCCATAAGCCCCCACGCTGGCCAAGTGTGGGTTGGCAGATGTCACACGTCGCCGAACTTTTTATTCTTGGACATGCCGGTTTCCTCACGATCTTTTCCTTCACCGTTTTAAGCAGTGGTGATGTTATCTACATGTGCAGATAAATTGGAAAATCAATTTATTACCTGCACTCTCGCCCGGTCTCGAAACTCGACTTATCGATTTAGAAGTCCGAGTTTCTCACCACTGAGTAACCACTGCTTTTGCACGAAGTAAATGATACAATTACCAGTTATTCTATGGATAATATACGTATTTGTAAGACAAAATTATCTCCAGAAATAACACCGAATCCTAATGTACAGCAAGGAATACAACCCCCGTAAACATTACCAGTTCTAATTTGTCGTTGTTTTATTTGTTTGCGTCGCGGCGACCGAGTTTCATTAACGAGACCAAAAGCCATAAATCCCGCAGATCCTATAGCTGCCATACTGTCGCTTGACCGTTAAATTGTTGAAGGACAGTGTAATAACAAGTGCTTGGTAGGGTGATAAATTGTGAGCTGCTTCTTTCGAAATTAGTTCATTATTTTCTCCTAGCTGGGTACTTTATCCGCTTTGTATGTTATGAAGTTAACCAGTATTCTTAATCACAATAAACGAAATAATAAAGGACACTGACAAGCCGTCATTTAATCTAGATATAATTTATGATTAATTTAATGATCCCTACTACAATCGACTACGACGAATTACGATTAAACCACAAATTTCATATTGTTTAATAGAACAGTCGTTCTGACAAACGTCTTTTAAAGCACATATTTATTTATTTTGATACATATTATAATACCACAAAGTTATTAGTTATAGTTATAGTAGTATTACCTATATCTATATGAGTATTGAAATTTTGTTACGGTAGTTCAATTAATTTAACCTAAATTTGAGGTTAATTTTTATTCTTGATTATAATTGAAAATTAAATATAATGAATAGGAGACAACATTCTATGTTAAAGATCATAGTAGATCGTTGTTTAATAAAGTTACATATTATTAACCTATCATCCCCTATCAACCCCATAGAAAACTAATTTAATCCAAACCAGATTGATACCAATTTTCAGTTTTCAACTGGTATTTTAGACATCTAGTAGGAGAAGAATTCTACAATAGCATGTACCTGACATAATTTAGAAAATCAGTTTTATAAAACCTTAATTAAGCAATGGCAAGAGTTACCGAAATCAATTGATTCCCTACGCAATAACGCGCAGTGCAAACACATTCATCCAATGTTTGTCGATCGAGCCAGTAATGAATCTGATTAAGAAGCATCACCCTACAAATGACGATCGCAAATAGTCGGACTTGATAAACGTTATCCGTTATAGGTTTATCGGGAATCGTGTGATATTGCTATGACGCAGTTAATCTGCTTATTGTAAAGATAATTCCGTCATTAGCCGTTCGAGATGATTTGATCGTTATATCTGTTATGTACATTTGTATGTGTGATTTGACTTTGTGTGTGTTTATGTACACATAACGTACTGTTTAATATGTTAATAGTATAAGGAAAGTTAGTGAGGAAGCGGCATAGAAAAGGTAAAAGGTGGAAGACATGACATCGCAGGTAGATTATAGCAACACAAGCTTAAGTAGATTGTGTTACAGTGGGTAAAAATAATGCTAATGCTTTATTATACATGCTCGTAGTTAAATATTAATTAAGTGTTACGGCATTTTTCGCGATACTACGTTTTTCAGACAAAATTATCGATGTAATTATACTTTCGTTCTCCTTATTTTATAATAACATTGCTAAACTAAATATTCGATAACATTCGTGAAATACAGTTCAGTTCAATATACCTTGATTATAGTATTTGTTTAATACAAAATATGTATACAAAATTAATAGTTGGCGCAGTCTAAATATATCTCATTATGGCCTAACTGCGCATAGTGATGTTTAATATAAGGTGTACTTTTGATAGTTTTTCATATAATATGTCTATAGAAAGATCGCGATTCACTATCATACTAGTCAAATTTATTGTTTGTGCTTCGTCCTCTTGTTCCAAGTACACAACAATATTTTAAGATACACAATTCTTTGCATATCTCGGTTACCAGTATGTTTAGCATACTAAAAACATAATTTGGTTACCTGCGGAAACCGATACGATATTGTTTACTTGTGCCTTATTAGACCTTAGAAGAAATCAATCAGGAGAGCAAGTACTAAACGTATCAGCTTCACAGACCACACCACGAATCATAGAGGCACAGTATTTTACAATAAAATAGACTGTAGCTGAAATTTAACCGCTTTCTTGCTTAATTACACTGAACAAAATCTTATTTAGTTTCAATCTCGTATGACAATAGACATTTGTAACTCCTCCAACAGTTTGACAGATACTTATTTAATTTTTTGTGTTTATACGATGGATCTGAGGAGGATCTGCCCCTTGCTACGTTTGTCGACAGCTAGTAAGATATAAAATTATGGACTATGGAAATCATGTTCGTTATCATTATTACCTTATCTACAATCTGAAGGGTCCACCCTTACCGTTTCACCCCAGCGTCACCCTCAGAGTCAGGCGTGGTCGCAGTGGGGGGCGTGGCGCGCATGCTCTTTGATCCACAATACATCAAGATGGCAGATTCCCTTAATAGCTGGATAGGTGTGCGGGATTTTACATCGTTCAATGCTTCCAGTGGAGTTTATTATGAATCACTAGCTGCGCCCCGCGGTTTCACCCGCGTAAGTCCGCATCCCGTAGGAATATCGAGATAAAATTGGCTAATATGTTATTCCAGTTGTCCAGCTGTCTATATACCAAATTTCATTGCAATCGGTTCAGTAGTTTTTGCGTGAAAGAGTAACAAACATACACACATCCTTACAAACTTTCGCATTTATAGATAGGTTGGTTTGATTTGTATAAGATTTGCCGTGTGCCTTGCATTTATATGGAAAACTTAAAAATTTGTATGATTTTTAGAAAATATAGATACCTCCTTACATAATTCCAATAGCTTCGCCCGGCTCGAAATAAATATTCATAGTACAAACTTTCATCCCCTTGCGGGTAGACTTTTTCAAAATCCTTTCTTAGAGGAGATCTTCATCATCATACTATCTGCATGCCAATTTTGGGCTGTGCGATGATAGATCTGTGAGTCTTGGTAAATCTGGATTTATACCTAGGCTAGAATAGCTGGACAATGGTCACATCATTTGTAATCTTAAAAGAATTAACGGCGAAAACTGAGACGTATATTTTTATCGTAGTCATCTTATCAAGTACTTATTAAATTATAGTCTGCAATGTCGTAAGGTAAAAGCAAAATGTTAGCGTATATTATAATAATATAAATTTAGATACGATAGACATAAAATTCAGATGTTTATAAGAGTAACATGTTTTTTATAAAAATATCACAATTGGTCGCAAATTGCACGTTATTCTGCAAATATTCAATGAATTAAAAATATTTCTTTTATATATACACTACAATATGGAAACGATGAAATCACTCTAATTTTATAATTAAATGAGAAAGTTTGTTTGTTTGGATGTTTCCGTCAACCACTCTAACTATTGAATGGAATTTGATGAAATTTGGTTTACAGATAGGGTAGGAGCTGACTTGGGTGATAGGACACTTTTCATCCCGATTAAATCCCTTGGGATAAAATAGAAATCTTGATTTCCGGCCGGAGCCGGGACGTGCGTCTAGTAAATAATATATTAATTGTAGTCCAACAAAAATTCGTAAGAATTAGATTAAGCAGGATTATTAGTAAATAAATATATCTAAAGGATAAATAACAAAATATTATTTATTCAATCTTACTACTTATTTCCAGTGGTAGCTATATTGATAATTAATATATACAATTATAAAAAATTACCTTCCTTCTATCAAACTGATAATGAGGACTTCCCTTGTTATGTGAAAAATACATGTTAATGTTTGTATCATTTGTCTTCCTCATAATAATTTACATTTATTTGTTTTAATAAAATATATTTTTGTTTCAATGACTTCTTGTAATAATTACAATCAGGAATAAAGCACTAATAAAATTGTCGTTACTAAATATAATTTTAATAGTACAATCCAAATACTTTCACTAAATGTGGAATATCATTTAGTTAGAACAAGTATTTGAGAAGAGTTCCTCTACTAAAAGGTCAATGGTACTAAAACTTTAACATACAATTTATGTAGTTTAAAGAAAAATGAGTCTGTGAAGAGAAATATTTCATACCTAACATTTATTTTATAAAAGTCAAGTTAATTCTAATTAAAAACCTTTATAACTTTCTTGCTTATGGAATTTCAAGGTCTAGTCAATAAGGTTTCCTGTCAAATTTAACTATGGAACAGCATACATACGAAATATAAATTATCGTTAGATTCTGTTGATGTATGCATGTTAAAGTGTAACTCAAAATGTATTTTCAATCAATCAATTATATCACAATATCCTCTTAATCTCTTAAACTCTTAACACATATTAATTGATGAAATCTATATATGTTTGTAGTCCTATCTCCTCTTAAAGCGTGTCCTACTAAATCCTAATAATAAATGCGAAAGTTTGTTAGGATGTGTGTGTCTTTGTTGTTCTTTCACGCAAGAACTACTGAACCCATTGCAATGAAATATGGTACGTAGACAGCTGCACAACTGGAATAACATATAGGCAACTTTTTATCCCAATATTGCTACGGGATACGGACTTACGCGGGTGAAACCGTGGGGCGCAGCTAGTACTCTATATTTTAGAGAAATAGCAGTAGAAGAAATACTTAATGCATATGGCATAGCTTTTTATCTTCATAAGAACTCAGCGTATATACGCATTTGTTTTATTTACAATGAACACTAGAAATCATTTCAAACAAAGTTTGAGAACCAATAGTTACAATGAGCGAGCGAGTCCAACCCGTAGCTTTTGACAAAAAAATAATAACTCGCCTCTCCCCGCCCGTCACGCGACTCGAGTGACTTACCGGCCATTTGTTTTTTTACTCTGTCCCGTGCTCGATAAAATATTTTTTGTGGCAGTAGCGCTAGGCATGTACAGGTATCGATAGATTTTGTCGATGGAAGTATAAAAGTTTGAGTCGTTGGAAGGAGTTTGCGTAAGTTTTTAAGAATTTTGGTGACAGTGCTTTAGATATACTCTCAAACCAATGTCAATAATGTAAGTCATAAAATATTTGTACAAAGCTGGTGCATGGTATACTATCCTACTAATTTCATAAATGCGATAGTTTGTAAGTTAATATACTATTTATATGCGTTAATACTGTTTTTTAATATTGACTTTGATTCTACTAATAATTTTTCATATATTTGAACATGGGATAGGAAGTAGACTAACTTATATCATCAATTATGACAGTGGTTTAGAATGATCAGTTTCGAATGACGCTGGAAAACAACAGAGTCACTCTTTAGAATGGAGACATTTTCAAAGGGAAAAATAAGAAATGTATTACAATGTATCCTTACTATATCAAAAAAAAAATACTTAAATCTATCGAAATGAATTATCGACACATCTCACGTCACTAAAGGGCCACTGTCGTATTCTTTTTGTGGTAGACGATACCCCATTGTTTACTGACAAGGACGGATATACCGATTTCTTATCAGTAAAAAGCAGAGAGCTATATGAGATTTTTACAAGAATTTACTTTGGGTCAATTTTTCATCTCACAGTTTATTGAATTTTATACGTCAGATTGATATCTTTTCCTACTAATTAATTGTTATTTAGAAATAACTGAGCCAGAAAAAAGTCTAATCTTTAAGTTAAGGTAACGTTAGATATAATAATAAATTAACAAACATAATTTTCTTGCAACAGTAAATACTCAATTAACTAGACTAGTTGTTGCCTTAAAGCAATAGACGTATCCAAACTTATAAATACCCCTTGTCCGAAGGTCTTACTGCTGCTTCTTTGTGAAATGAATGAACTATTTAATTATTATACTATAAAACACATTGGTGCATGCTAATATAAGCCATAAGAATAGGATTTCAACATCATTCTTTACAATTCATTAGACAGTTGATAGTTTTCAAAATAGTTTTCAAAACGCTCATTGTGGGAGTCGAGCACGCTTCGGCACGAATTGGGCCAGCTCGCACCGGGGAAGTACCACACCCCCACAGAAAACCGGCGTGAAATAGTGGCATGCCACTGTGTTTCGTACGGTGAGTGGGGGAGCCGGAGGCCCGTTTCCTTTTCCTCACCCGTCCCAGTCCATTCCTTCTTTCCAGTCGTTAATCCATTCCTTTTCCCTTACCCCAAAAAAGCGGGCAGCACATTCGCAGAGGATCTACCTTTGCGAATGTTCATGGGCGGTGGTGATCGCTTACCATCAGGCGAACCATCAGCTCAGTTGCCCGCTATGACATAAAAAAAAAAATCCTACTAGTCCTACTAATCCTACTAATTTTATAAATACGAAAGTTTGTAAGGATGTGTGTGCGTTTGTTGCTCGTTCACACAAAAACCACTCAACCGATTGCAATGAAATTTTGGTACGTAGACAGCTGGATAACTGAAATAACATATAGGCAACTTTTTATCCTGCTATTCCTACGGTATACGAACTTACGCGGGTGAAACCGCGGGGCGCAGCTAGTAGTATATAATAAAGTTTAAGTCTAACTCGTAGATCTATGGACAAGCACTTGTAATAACTATTTTTTGTTACAGCTAACAAAGTTTACAAAATATTACAGAGTAGAGAAATAAAACATAACATATACTAGACAACTTTATGGATCCCTATCATATAACATTAGTTAGGGTTGGCAACGTTTTTATTGTTAGTATAGTATATTAGTATCTATACCTAACCCTGGATGTACCTAGAAATGCCTGAAAAAAGAGGGGTGAATAATCTATCCTGTTCCTAGTAAAAAAAACTAAACGTCGTTATGAATTGATATAGCTGTATGAAGCATTTGTATCACAAGTTTTATCAACCCTATTTATCTTTTAATGGTTAAACAAAAAAGAAGAGTATTGTTTTACAATAACAGAACTATATTTTATTAATCAGAAATCTAATTAAACAGTCAACTAATTAATTCTTGACTGGCAGCCCTGCTATATGAGACGCCTGTTCGCTTTACTCGTCTATCATAAAAAATGAACGCTATCGCGAGATTCTATCACTATTGACGTAAAAACTAACTGACCTTTCCCTTTTTAACTGGCGTTCATATGACGGCGGACGGCAATTATTTACTAGATTAGACATTAATCTTACTTTAAAAAAGTGAATTTATTTTCAAGAAAGACAAATGTTTTTATTACTTGACTGTTCCAATTCTATTTCTAGATATTTCCATGAGCTAACAGTCATTCATCTATTGTTTATATAATAAATTAAATAACATCAGTTGTCTGAAATCAAATTAAGAACTTTTGCATTGTCCTGACCAACTGAATATTATAAGGCTAAAATATTAAAATGTAAATATTATATAATAGCTCCGTTGTTACAGTGATGTTTGGAAACTGTTTAAAATATTAATGAAAATAATCCTATTTATGCAGGACACCTGTGCGTAAACTTTCAGTGATCAGGATAATATTATAACCCGCGTAACTCCGTCTCGCGTAGGAATATCGGGATAAAAAGTTGCCTATCTGTTATTCCAGTTGTCCGGCTGTACCAAATTTCATCGCAATCGGTTCATTAGTTTTTGCGTGAAAGAGTCACACACACACATCCTTACAAACTTTTATAATATTAGTAGGAAAGGATAGTAGGATAATACTTTGAAACCGCAGAAAGTGTAGACATTACCAACATAATTAATGATCAAAATAGCTGTGAAGTAATTTTCATAAATTTCCAAACCCTCGCCTAGATGGAATCGGTAATATTCAATAAAAATTTATTGCTATCGATACCTCAGTACCTTCAATATACAAAGAGGTATATACTCTACAATCCTGGAACGAAACACAAAGAAACAAAGTACAAAATAATCTCATTTCATTTCGCTTATAATTAAATGCAATACTCTATTAAGGCTAGCCCGAGAAAATAGCCAGTCTCGATTCGTAATACTAATCCGTACGTGTATAAAGTTGTGTAGGGTTACCATCGTTTTGTAATAAATGTGGATATTTAAAATACTTTAGTAGAACTATTTTTGTTTACTTACCGGCTAATGCCGTTCTGCACGCTATTTTTTGCTTTTTTGATTGCTTGAATGGATTTCACTTGGTTATTAACATTTAATGCATTTTTTATAATATATTAATTAAATGAATTATGCTTTAATTCAATGGTTAATCACTCACTTTATAATGATAATAGCTTGAATGTATAGCATTTATAACGCTTTTAATGTAATATAAAATGTTACCATGTGTCATGTGTGATCAACAACCATCTTCTAATTAAACTATTCTTATCATCATCGTAGAAATCCGAGATATTTTCATACTTACGAAAATCCACTGCTCACCACATTACACCACAACCCCGCCAAATTCAAACACACCATGTATTATATGAAATGTTCAAAGAATCATACCATTCGATGTACCAACGCTATGGTGTTTCTAGGCAGCTGCAGCGCAGGCGGTCCGCGGTATAAGGCAGAACTGGTTCTTCGGGTCTGCCGAGTTAATATCCAAGTGCAATGTACTAGCCCTATGGGAGATTGGACTACGTGATATAATCATTTTTGAGGCATTTTAGCTAATTATGTTATGTATAAATGCAGATTTTAAATTGTATGAGCTGGGATGAATTGTAAATAATTACGAAAATTAGCAATGGTTCAGAAGTGATATATGTCATCCAAGTGAAAATCTAAACTTGAGATCTTCACCATTCTATAGTTTAATCGAGGTATGAAATACGTCTTTGGAAATCTATTTAAATATAAAGGTTAGTTACCTTTGATCTCGGAGGGTTAATTAGAAAACGCAAATATCAAGAGCAACTAATATTTATGAAAATTAAAAGATGCGTAAAAGTGAACCGAGTGACCAGAGTTGATTTTCTAATCAACAATAATTTACTACTACTTTCTGTAACAAAAAAACTACTTTATATAATTTGTAATACATAATAATAATATTAAAAAAAAACAAATTCAAATCAATACAAATGTCAGTAAAGTAGTGAAGTAGCAGCAATACAAAATAATTTTGAAATCACAATACGTGGACATTATTATTTCTTACGCGCCACTACAAGCTGGGCTCACTATACAGATTTTATCCAAACGCTCTCAAGAAATATCATAAAACTATTCATTTTTTGAAAGTTCTCTTCAATTAAAACCATGTTCGTTAATTTGAGCATTACCGTTTTATAAAATTAATGTAAAAGCCCCATAACCCCGTAGGAGGTACTGGGATTTTTCAATTAGGAACTGCTATAACTCTTTATACTTCCATATAAGTATGTTTTTATATCGGAATAGAATCTATAATACTTCATTTACAATAATGATTTAATATAACCTCATGAAAGGAAAAGCATTACAAAATTCGTTAAACAACGATAAAACTATGTCAAATAAACCTGATTCGAAACCGTTCAACCTTTTAAGAAAAACGTCTGATGTCATTGCAAATGATCGACGCTAATGTATGAAAATAACTTAAGAAAAGCAAACATTAAATTTGCTTTATTTTCATTGGATGTACGTGAAAGTAACAAAAGGGAGTCAGCTAGAAACATTATCGGTGACTACTCATTTTTTCAGACATAGAATCTAGATATTGTATAGTAGCTTTTGCCTGCGGCTTGACATCTATTAAATTTGGAGTAGTTTAATAGATGCTATTACACGTATCAACCTTCCTGTTGTATCGCTCTATCTATTAAAAAATCCCATCAAAATCCGTTGTGCAGTTTTAAAATACATGTATACATACGTACATAAATACAAACATACAGACGCGGGAAGTGACTTTTCATTATACTATATAGTGACAAGAGTTTAGTATGTTAGTCCTTATGAGACTAAGCCCATATTACGAATATAGCGACCTAAGTCTTGGAGTTATGTTATAAAATTTCTCAAGACAAAAAGACCTAATGTGTTTGAAGGAAAATCACCATGTAATATGTTGTATGAATAAATACTGCCAATAACAATGTATGTACATAATGTAATGTATATTGTACATAATTTCGCTTTGCTATTAATGAGTCGAGTAATGAGCACTTAGATAAACGGTGTTAATGTTGAAATGTGTTTTGTATTAAAAGTATTGAAATATACACTGAACAGGTACATTTTCAAGCATATGCAATTTAAGAGCTATAAATTTTGGTGTGAAGTTTTATATATTCAAATTCTTTGCCTCGATTTTGCGATGTACACTTATAAAACATATAAATAAATACATCAAACATGGTAAACGAATTCCTTAATTAATAAAAATGATGACATATCTGTCTTTTTCTAATATCTTATAGGTTTTTACTTAATTATATTAATTATCACACGCAAATTCAATACAATTATTTGTAATTCTGAATTACATTACACAAAGCAGGGTTGGTATACCAAAAGATTTATTAATAGACCCCGAAACTGCTATTATAAACTGCATTCCTCATAAATTACGTTCGAATTATCTACAGATTTCGCCGAAGTTTGTCGAACGTTGCCGAACGCTCGCGTGTCATTTTGCAGTAACGCTATCTTCGGGACCGATAAAGGGTCTGGGTCCTGCACCGTTTTAATTAGGCAGTTCAATGTATTGCCTGCTTGGTGCTCTGATAGGGTTGCCACTTAAATATTTTACCCTATACATCCATTTTAGCTCACAATTATCATACAATTTTGATCACATGAAAGCATAACGTTTTCGCATATTGTTTGAACCTTATAGATCAGGAAGCGTATATATCGTCAACTAAATTCTGTAATGTAGTCGCAAATAATTGCTCAATAACCTTGTCATCTTACTTCAAATCATGGTGGAATTTTTTTTGTGAACAGTAGCATTTGTTTGCCCCTCAACGGGGTATTTCTTAATGCAATAATCTTCGCGCTGAGCATCACCTTTAAGAATATATTGGAGGAACAATATATTCTAAATTATATAAATTATTCTTACTAGTATTTAATTTAAGCAAAAATTCCTTTCCGCTCGATCGCTCGCAAACCCTACAGTGTACAAGGAACCTCTTACGATCCACTGGCCAGCCCGGTCTGATAATGCGTACCTACACTAATATCGACCACTAATGCTTTGATTTATTTATTTTCGTCTGGTTCCTATAATGATGCCATACA
Organism: Zerene cesonia; assembly: GCF_012273895.1. Taxonomy (NCBI): domain Eukaryota; kingdom Metazoa; phylum Arthropoda; class Insecta; order Lepidoptera; family Pieridae; genus Zerene; species Zerene cesonia. The sequence continues at coordinate 3,176,567 of NC_052106.1, read as the reverse complement.
CAGCTGAATATCAAATTACATCCTGTGGAAGAATTTACCACCCGAATACAATTGATGACAGTTGCATGTGGTAGTCGAGGACGCTTCGGTACGGAATTGGGCCAGCTCGCACCGGGGAAGTACCACACCCCCACAGAAGTCCGGCGTGAAATAGTGTGGCATGCTACTGTGTTTCGTTCGGTGAGTGGGGGAACCGTTTCCTTTATTCCTCTCTTTCTTAATCCCTTTCCAAATTGCAGTCGGCAATCCATTTGTAGAGACGTAAGGTCTGCAATCTACCTAAGGCCTCTGCAAATGTTCATGGGCGGTGGTAGCGCTTACCATCAGGCGACCCACCAACTGCATTGCCGAATATAAAAATAAATCTAGAAAGGATCTATTTTTTAAGGTAATTAACAGGAAGACGGCGCTCATGTAGTAATGCTTTACAGATGTGTTCGTATGAGATTAAGTAACCTGATATGGAAAGGAAATAGTATAAAGTTTAGTGGTCTGCGCCGTAGTTATAAAGTTTCAATCAATGTTAAAACTAATTACCTTTTAAATCTCTTCTTGATGCCTTTACATTAAAGTGATACAGTTACCTAAGATCAATACTGATTAAAATAATCAACGTCAATTTAGTTTTTTACGTAGAATTAAATTTGGTATTTTCTATCATCTTCAGTTCTATTTGAAATCAATACAAATTCAAACTTTTCTACTATAGTCACTACTTTAAATTGTACTCACATTCAAAGTTTCAGTATACGCAGTATATAGCCCAGTTGCAAGCCGCGGCGTACAATGCGACCAGTTTAGGAGATCGCTCGATACCAAACGAGTTCTAATAGAAATTCGCTTAACGTTCCGATACACTACTTCAAATAAACTGTTAATCACAAGACTATTGAACGTCTGACTGACTCGCTTTGTACTCGGAAGTAGTTTAGAAGGTGAATCGAACGTCATAGATCAAGCTCGCTGTGAGAAGACATCCTTAGATATAGAACAAAAAAGAAGTGTATAGGTACATAACTTACGACTAACGGATGCAGTTGACTCTGTATACATATAAAGTTTTGTTATATCACGCATTATATAATGTGCATAAAACATTCCTCGTGATTATTTCGATATTTTTTTTTTAAATTCAAATAATTACCTTGTTAACAAATGAATGTAACTCCTTAAATGTTCCTCTCGTAGTTTATAACTCATAGTAAAAAAAATCTACTTGTGAGTGTAGACGATTAGGTGACATACAGAAAGACAAGAAATCGTGAAAGAATATTGTGTTTTAAAATGTTCAAACAATTTACCGTAGCATCAAATTAAACATTCGAAAATTAACTTTGATCATTTTTACAATCAATGCTTTACAATTTTAATGTACTAATCTAGGAGGGTTGTTGATTATGTTCAAAATCGATTTTCGACTCAATTGGAGAAGGCTGAGCAAGTATCTATCATTTAGATAAATCGAAAAATGGAACTGATAAAATATGTATCCGCTTATTATGGTATTTGATTGTATAGGAGAACCCACCCTTCAATATAATCGATATCCCAAGCTGAACTATTTCTCTAGAGAAACTGCTGCTAGTAGCAAAAGTATTTTATCAAAACACTTTAACAGATTACAGATATTCTAAGGGGGTTGCTAGAGGACTCATTTGTAGCCTATCCTGATTCACATACGCTATAGTTTAATCATATAGCCAATATGTGTATTTTCCTCCACCATAAAAACGTTTCTTTGCCGCCATTACCGTGTTTCACGAGTTACAAACAACGAATTTCTCATCACGTACGATACAGTGGTTCGGATTTCCCACTCCACGTAGTCCTTTATGTAAAACAACTCATTATGCTTCGAATTCACAGCACGTATAGATTTACGATTATTCCGAAACAACGAATCCGGGTTCTGATGACAAAATTCAATAGAAATTAGTGAAACAATACAATGATTACATCACCGATTGAAGTCTGAATAAAAAAGCGCAATAAAAAAGGGTGTTAATTTGTAGAAACAAGAATTAGCCATCAATTGCATGTTTAGATAAATAACATTTTCATTTAAGCAACATTTTTCATGGCAGCTCCACCTCTATAGTTCATAGCGAGTCAATAAATAAAAATCCAACATAAAAATAATATTTTGTGTATAATAAGTGAAAGTCAATATCGTATTGGGTTCCTCCTATTAAGTATTTGATGCGTAAATAAACAAATAAATTAATAAGGTCAAAACGATCATGTTGTACCGTAGTAGGTTAAGTATAATACTAACTGCGCTGTATAATAAAAACTAGCTGCGCCCCGCGGTTTCAGTCGCGTAAATCCGTATCCCGTAAAATATCGGGATAAAAAGTTGCCTTTTAAAGTTGTCCAGCTATCTACGTACCAAATTTCATTGCAATCGGTTCTGTAGCTTTTGCGTGAAAACACACACATCCTTACAAACTTCCGCATTTATAATATTAGTAGTATAATAAATAAGACTTGACACCATAAAAATGTCTCTTAAATTTACCAGATTCTCGTCCTTACACTATAGTTCCTGAAATTAGCACGTTCAACCACTCAAACAAACAATCTTTTCAGATTATTAACGTAATCAAAATTGATCATTTAATTCTATTTAAAAATCTCTAGATATTTTAGTGAATGGTACAAAATAAATGTACAAGCCATAATTATTTCTATCAGCTATTTTGACTGTGACCAACTGGACGGAGAGAAGTCGTTAATATTTTATAGCAGACATAATATTCTCTGCAGCTTGCTTCACATCGGTATAAGTAGCTGAGCGTACGTGCATGAAATTGGTTGTAAATAAATGAAGTTTAGAAAGCTTAAAATCACGCTTTAATGATAGAATAAACAAAATTTTCTCACTTTCTCTTATACAAAGTACACTTAAAGAAATTATTTAATTCTTCCGATCTAAATGAGTGCAGTAAGATTAATTCATGGAATGAAATATATACTTTTTCTTCCCTCCTCTCCTATGGCAAATTACCTAATTTGGCAAGTCATACTCAGGGCCAAATGGCGAATGAAATATGACAATAATTAATTGTACATCTTATAATTTTTCGGTTTTGTGTGCCTACAGGATACTTCACACCTTTTATTGAGCCAATTAATTGTTGATTTTTTTTTATATTTGAATTTTAGAATTAACTTTATAGTTGTATGTACTACTTTCAAAATTGATTTTCCCATTTTTTAGTAAACATTGTCAATTATATTATAGAAACTTCTGTTAAATTAGTATCATTTATCAAAAATTTAAATGTATTGTGATCCCTTCCTTCGATATCTACAAGTTGTTTGATAAAAAGTGCGCGGATGACAAGAAACTCAATTGACTCATAAATAAAACAATTTACATATTTTAATTACAATTTATTAAATAAAATAGAAAAGTATATGTACGTAACATTATTTTAACTATATTAAGAACATTATAATGAGCAAAACGAGCTAAGTACACTTCTTTTAAATGCAAATAAAGTTAAAGAGGGTGTAGTTAAACATAAACAATCATTAAATTTTTATCTTTGATTAGAGATAAATTCAGTCATTAATTACTACGTATATTAAACCAGGCTATCGTTAATTAATGGCTCGCTCTACCCATAATAACGACACGAAGATAGCCTGTATCTTACAAATACCTTATATATAATGTAACTAATGTAACAGCAAATTCCGCTATTAACTTAACAAATTACATTATTAAAAACTTTATACAGTTAAACCTTATTCTCTCTAATCAAAGTTCTCAATAAATTGTAATACTTATACAATCTTCACATTTATAACAGTACTTTACGTATAATAAAATCATCACGAAATTAAAACTACATACACTAACATTGCCATCTTATTGATACTTAAAAACTAAATAATAAATAACACAATCATCAATTTACCAGTCGCAACTTAATTTTAGTATAGTCTAAACATACACACAAGATATAACATTGATACTTCGGAACTCAATCATTAAAATATCGTTAAATAGTACAATATGGCCTAAACTTCTTTTTAACTAACTATAAAATTTGGACGTAAACAAAACACTGCACAAACAAACCATATGAGATCTTTACGAAAACCCAATCCACATTTCAAATACATACAACATGTAGGTACTGCTTATAATTTTACAAAATAACCTGATCTAATAATACTTTCCATTATCATTAAGCATATATTGCAAATTTATATTAACCTACTACTAAAAATACCTAAACTCATTAACGTCTCATGATGTCCTCTATGCTAAAACCTTTTTTGGGTCCACTCGACTGGCTAGTCCCAGACTTCGAGTTAGCTGGTGGTTGAATACCTACTATATTTTTAATTCCACTAACAATAGAGCTTGAATTGATGTCATCATTTCCCTTAGTATTTTGCGAACCATCTTTGCAACTTGATACGCTCGTTGAAGTGCTCGGGGCAGTGTCTTTTGGAGCTGTTTGTTTGACTATAAGATCTTGAGCACATGTCTGTTGAGGTCCTAACACAGGGTGTGGTAGAGGTCCGTAAGCCACTTGAGGGTGTGGCGGGGGCAAAGGTAGGCCAAACTTATGGTACGCTGGTATACTCAACATAGGCGGCGGAATGCCGACTGCCACATCATTAGCTCCCATGGGTTGACGAGGCATCGATAAATTAGTCGGTTCTGGAGATCTGCTACGATAAACAGGAGCGCAAGTTCTCATATTTTCTCCCATGTCAGGCGGATGACTTCTTTTTCTAAATGAGCTAAGGAACATCCCTGAAGGCCCAGGATCTATAGGAGGACTAGTGAGTTGGTTGATTTTCGAAGGATCAGGAGGTTGTATTTGATGTAAATCTCTCCGAATTTGTAATTGTGGGTGTCTTACTTGTGGCTCCGTTATATCATTGTAACGCATTTCCTTTTCCATTATTTCTTCTGATGTGTATCTGCGCTTCTCATACATGTCCGCTGACGGCATGCGGTGCTTGTCTAGATGCTGAGGTCTCATAGTATATGGGCTGGCTCGGTCTCTCGGCTCATTATGGTGACAGTGAGTTCTTTCAACGCTATGCGGTGGAGGCGAAGGTCGCCTAGGCCGTTCTTCACTTTGTTCTCTCCCAATACTTTCAACGGACGATGATCTTGCTCGTCTAACCGGAGAATGTTCTGGGGATGAAAGTTCTGGGTCTTCATCATCGTAGCCCGGTTCTATAGGGGAACCGGGTCTACCAATATCCTCTTCACCCACATCAAGGACATCTCCAGGAGGAACGTCTCCCACAGCATGTGTTAAAGCATGGCGTCGTAAATCGCAATTTCTTCTAAACACTTTGCCACACGAGTTGCATTCATAAGGTTTATGGTCAGTATGTGTGAGAAGATGAGTTTTAAGATTTGATCGTTGGTTGAAGCTACGGCTGCAAACGGGGCATTTGTGAGGTGATTCTTCCATATGCAGGATCTTGTGAACGGCGAGAGTTCTCGACTGGCAGAAACCTTTTCCACATTCTGTACATTTAAATGGTTTCTCCTTCGAATGTATGTATCTGCAACAAAAACGAAACACTATTTAATGAATGTTATTATTGCAATAGTCATATAATCATAACTAGTGTTTATCGCGGTTTTAATAATTGGCGCAATAAAACTTCACGAGTTAATTAAAAGGCTGGTGATGGGCGGAGCACAAGTCTAACTCGATATATCTTTTTAATGGCGAATAATAATAATTTGACGGTTATTAATTTAGCCACGAATTACTTAAGAATAATTTGCCAAAATATTTATTATGATAAGAAAATACTGCTTGTTATAATACAAAATAAAAGGCGGTCAAAATTTAAATTTTCCTGGAATTACTAAGGTAATTCAAGAAAGGAACACGAAATAGATATGCCAATGTTCTAGGAACCATTATGTAGTGTTATGTATTAACTTCAGTGACCACTATTCTGCGCAAGCGCACCTTGAACGTGATCCGAGTAATTTGAGACTCAAGGCGACTCAGACGATGTATTGCCAACGCTCGATAAACCACTGTTCTAAGACCCTCCTAAAGCTATCTCTGCTTTTAATTAACGCTTGGAAGACGTTGCACGAGAGGCCATTTTTAATTGGTTGCGTTTCCAAGTGCCAGTTCGCCCGAATCGAATTACGTTAAAAGCATTTTGTGGCCAATCGGTTCGATTAATATAAAAGCACCGGTGTATCAGCTAGCTGATTAAAATAAATTTCATGTTCTGGCAAAATATAAACGATAGCCTTTCGATTTATATTATAATTGATTTTTTACTAGCGATTTGTTTACATTGCAGTTGCTTGTTGAAATTTGTAGAAGATTTATAGGCAACTTGTTCAAATGGGATATTATATTGAATTGTAATAAACTGATTATTTTATATTATTTCTTATTGTACACAAGCTGTACGCCCCGGCTGCGCCCGGATTTATCGTAATTGAAATAATGTAATCTACCTTATGTTTTAAGTTGTATCAAACTGCACATGGTGTGCAAATTTGATTAAAATCGGTTGAGTAGTTTAGAAGTCCATCGCGGACAAACAATGTGATACGTAATTTATATTTGATTAAAAGTATTAAAATTATTATGTATATTCACTAGTTAAATCTAATCACGGTTCAAAAATAAATATTAAATCCTTTACAGATCTCAAAATCTAAAATGTTACAAATAAAATGTAAAAAATACAAGTTTCGTTACTTAGCGAAGTCTGCAATATCGGAACCATTCAGTTTTATGTCCCTGGCGACATCACACTCTGAATTGTGTTTTAATGCGACCTTAATTATCGAAATTGTATTTGAAATTTTCGAGAATGCTATAAAATAAATGTAAGGGCCCGACTTTTAATGGTAACGAGTCTTAACATTCTTGGTCGTCATGCGAGGAATGCACCGTGTAAATAATATATCATTACTATGGAAGATAAATAAAAAGATGGGCATAATGATCTCGTATCTCGAGTTACTGGTTTTGTACTGCATCGAGATTTCATTTTTGATGCCTTGTCACTTTGATAGCTGTGTGAAACTCATATATCTAATTCCTTGAAACATTTGTTATTTCAAATCATAATTTATCATGTGTTTAGACATTTTGAATTACATTATTTTATTACACATCTGTTATCTGTATTCTATTGAAACGTTTCTGTGATCTAGAATAAAATGAGACCATTACTTTTCAATTTTATCGCCAGACAAATTTCAATTTGAACCATTACAAAAACGTATTAAAATTTCGCTCTTCTCAATTTGTCTAATTGAACAAAGTAATGGAATTAAAAAGCAATATTCACCGATAGCATCACGCAAATATAAATGTTCATATCGACCGGTTTGTAGCTAGAAACCGGAGGTTCCGATCTCAACGGTTAAGTCTCACGGTCGAGGATATTAATATGGAGATTAACGTTAAAATTTAGTATTGCTGTTCCCAACACGTAATAACTTCGGATAAAGGCTTGGGAATCTTTCTCGTGATAACATTTAATTTTGTGTTACAGAGAATTAAAAATATACAGTTGGAGAGCCGTACTGTTTGTATGAAAATTCTAATTTGTTTTCACTTTGCTGTCAATTAGATAAATGCGTTTAGGCAGTATATAAAAAAAGACTGCATGTTATAGAGATAAAGTTTTCATGCAATCAAGATCATACTCTATACAGCAGTTTGTTAGAAATATAATGCAGAAAATTTCTCTTCCCCCACTAGAACACCTGTAGACGTAAAATCCAGTTTCCAATTACTTATTAATAGAAGTTAGACGAAACGATCCAATTAAATAAAAACCCGATAGAGTCGAAACAACTTCCAATAAATTAGAAATATCTAATGAACGCGATATCTTAATTCCGAAATGAATTGAGAAGTCTAAGCGGCTACGTGGGATGACGGATACTACTGGTCAAACAACTTTACAACTTCAAAGCGACCGCTAGCATTATATTAACAAGGCAATTACCGGGCTATTTTGAAAACTAGACAATAATTCTCACAACGCAAACATAACATCCCGTCGCAATCTCAAACAAACCAGAAAGAATACTTATTAACATATGCCTACGTTACATTAGCGTATGGAATATAAATAATGCACATAATTAATGTATAAACAAATCTCTGCGTCCGACTTATCGCGCCAGTTCGATCAATTTTGACGTTATAAAATATAAGTAACGTCTGTCTCTTAATATTATACTCCGTGATAAGGATCGCAATGGACAGTCGTTCAGAATCCCATCAAGCCACGACGCGGGGATTAAAAAAAGTCTTGAAATTACAGACGACTCGGATCTCGAGCTAATGGCTGACATTAAAAATATTTTCCATTACCGCTTGGTTAATGTTCTTGTTGTGGAAAGAATGGATTCCTCTTTATATTTACTGTTGTTTTTAATATAAGTAGAAGGAAGTGGTAAAGATTATTTTATATACAATTGCAAATATATTATCAGTGAATTTGGCTTTAGTGATGAAAGAGAAGAAGATTCTATTCATAGTCAATGTTTTTCAACATGATATAATTTGTTAATGATCAAAATAAGAGGGTAACGACTCAATGGACGGTGTACAGACAAAATTCTCTTGTTCCATATATGGAAAAGGTTTAGGTCAGTCAACTGATCTAAAAAAATGTTCAAGTACAAACTCATTGAGAAACGTGGCGTTTACTCGCGAAAACAGGTTCTCAACCGTCCCCGTTTTGGGTTACAAATTTTACAAACTCAAAAAAACGGCATATGCTAAATAGCGTAAAATATCTAATAATTAAGCAATTTATAATCGACGATTAAAGTATTTTGAAGTTATTTCATTACTTGAGATTTTTTTAAATTGTATTGCGTGGTAATAACTATCGACTGTCATTTTATGTAGCGTTTTATCACATTTTACTCAGCCTCATTGTAAATAGTTTTTATCACACCATTCTCATTGCCCACACGATCCGGGTCAGTTTTTTCTACATTCAATCGTGAGGCTGTGATTGCCTATCGACGTCTGATTGCTATAGAACCACGATATTAGGCGTCAACCACTGTATCACAATAAAATAGATAAGTAAAAAAATCGCGGTTCTTTTTCACGAATCAAACGCTTTTTAATAGAATCTCAATATGGCACATTTTCCGAATAAATATTGACGAAACAATTAACAGATTACCCTAGATAAAGCAATATTTATATTTCGGACTGAGAGCATTTCAAGGTTTGTAGAATGGCTTTTAAACCTTCGATGTGATTCAACGAATACATAAATATTATGATTTTAATTCTGTTTGAAAGTCACGTACCTGTATTTGTTTAGTGTGATGAGGAAATTCATAAATGAGAGTCTTCAAAATATTGCGCAAATACTAACTTTCAGTATTGAAACGAATATCTATCCACTTCTAAATTAATAGACTACAATAGTACATATTTAGACCATATAATATCATCAAACTATAATAATAACACAATTAAATCTTAATATAAGTACTTCGCATCTTTAAACTTAAATTTGAATCAAGTTATATAGTACAAATAATTTAAAAATAAATAATTAACTTATGATATGAAAGAACTTTTGTACTAATTAAAGAACATATCTTAAAGAAGCTCTATGAAGCAGCTGTTTCATGTATTTTACATTAAAAGTAAAGAGAGCAGGTCCGACGCGGCCGCGGAATGCCGTGAGGTCACTGTCCGATCCCTCGCCGCATTCATCTCAACATCTAAGCCTCCTATCTCATAGATTGATGTTGCCAAAGCTCTGCATATCGACTTCTATATTAAAGTGATTAGTTATTTATAATTCCATCCATTTGCAATTCTTTAATCAAAAGTCGTAAATAATAAATTATATATTCAAATTCGAACACTTCAATTAGTTTAATTTTCTAACGATGTCAAAAATATTTAAAAATGGAAATCGAATTCTTTTGTCGGAATCAATGTTTGGTGTTAACCCAAATACATAATATGACTCGATGTGGCTTGCGATAACAGCAACAACGTCCATTAAATAGATAGTATAATATAAAACCGAGTTGAAGACAAAAAGTCACCTTAATTATGCAAATCGTAAACTTAATTAGATACCCGTATTTGAAAACACGCTAATACAGAACAGTAGCGACAAGTCATACATAAATTTATAAGAAACGCTTACAAGCGGTTTCGTAGGTAAATCAAAAGAGATTAAAGTGCCTCTAAATTAACATAATCCAGCGATTTGTATAATGAATTGACTGAATCTGTTGTTCAAAATCATACGAATTTTAGGAAATGATGCAATATTCAAGTACCACAAAAATTCTTGGGTATAAATTATATTAAATGATGTTTAATTATTATTTTATTCTATCTTGAGTTTTTGTGAGTTTTTACTTCGTTAAATAACATAACTGTCTGTACTTTGTCTACAATTACATAAGATTAAATGTATGATATGCATATGAATTTTTTATTGCAATCAAAATGAAGCTTCTGAACCCATGTATCAAAATAATGAAAATCCTTAATCATTTATTACCATTGTTATTATCAAAGTAAAGTGTCTGGAAGCTTGAAATAAGCTTTATTTTATCTAATGCCTAAAGACTAATCAATATTTCAATTGTATTATAACAATATCGATATATGAACATTTTATTCAAATGCAATTCTATATCATTTAGACTTCACCCAATTTAGAAGTTAACGCCGAATGTATAATAATATATGATGTCGCAGACGATCTCTACGTATTAGCGTACATAAAGGCTTAAGCAACTGTTGGTTGTTACTGCCCACGCTATTTTATCTCAATACATGTTAGCTGCAAGCCGATTTGTTGTAGCTACTAAAGCCCGTTCGACTTTCAGCTAATTAACATTAGAATGACGGGTCTGTCAATGGAAGATTTTGTTGACCATTTTAACTTAGTAAAAAAACATAGAAAACGCTGAGTTGAGTTACATTAATGTAAATTTTTTAATATATAATATAAGCTAATGTCAATTCGAATTCGGTAATCTCGCACTATTTTGAGCAAATTATTAAACAAATTCTATATGTATTATTTCCAAAAAGAAATTCATTCGATTAAATCAAATTCATCTATTAGAAATAACACACACTTTATGAAGTCAAATCATTATATAATTCTCACTTATAATACTCTACGGGCTTTATGCATCAAGTTATTTATTGCTTGTTTTAATTAGCATTGAAATCGACTCTAAAGAAATAATATTTGAAAAATTTATGTCTCTAGTCAATCGGGTGTAATAAATAAAACTGTTTATGCAACCCGTGTCGCCTCTTAACTTTGCAATGTCTATATATGCCGAGGCAGTAGCAGACCACTTACAATTATATGACGTATGTAAATGAGCCAGTGCTCACGTGAATATTTTTCGCAACACTGTATTAGTGCGCTCATAGCGCTATTTTTTGCACTTTCAGCGGAATGAGATGTCAAAAAGCGGTCTTTTTTGTAATGGTAATAGCACTCGTTCTGAGATATAACCTGCTCGCTGGTGGAATAACGCTTTGCGCTTTACGATCGTTATGTCTACAAATGCGCGATGTTTTATAATATTTTATATGCGAGATGCTTAACAGCTTTTAGTGCGAGTTATAATTTCGTAGATGGTAATTTGATACGGCGAAAATGTAATAGAAATATTAATTTACGAAACGGCTTGGCCATGGCAACAACAAGCTTGTACGTTAAGACTTTTATGTATGTTATAAAAAATACATGTGTAGTTAAAGAATATTTTCCAAGAACATAACATTAAAACGTTGTTTATAAAATAGCTAACGATTAAGGTTTATTATTCTTTAAGTATAACGAAGTAGGACATAAAACTCGAAAGAGCGTCGTCATTACTCTTCATTTGGAGTTCGTCAAAAAACCTTAATCGAAAATTAATAAAGTCCCAAAGTCGCATAGTTCCACGGTGCATCATTTATTTTCTGTTGTTATACTTAAGAAATTTTGTATTCGTCGCGCGGCTTATAAAAAGTCGAATCCCCAAAGTCGGACAGGTACGTGGACAAAAAATAAATGGAATATACTAATGGAGCGCGCGAGAGGTCGGTGCAAGCGTGGAGGTATGTATCTGGTTAGAGATTGTCCCGTCTCTACTTACCCTCACTAAGGATTTACGTTTAGCCCTTAACTTGCAAGCTTTTTAATCTGTCTTTTAATAGAATAAGTTCCTTCTTTTTGCCTAAGACTTGTTACCAAATTGTAATCCTTTGTGAAGGAGGCAAACTTTGGGAAAACTATTTTAAAATTAACATAACAATTTTATACCTTACTTTCAAGACTCAACATAACCTATAATTTTTAGTTCAAACGTTCAGATTCTTGGCCAATCAAAAATTAACGCTACTGCGAGGCATTAAAGCCTTAATTCCTTCAAACGCAATAGAATGAAGTTTGGATAATGCAGCAAATAATATTCGTGGCGCGTCATTGGTAACGCTCCATAGTACATACTGTGGCGCGGCGAGCCGGTTCTGCGGCGTCCAAGTGACTTAATGGGAGCGACGGCTCGCCGCTGCCGCTTCACACCCAATTTCACCTCTGACTGACGCAAACATTCATTGTACTTACTTGACTCGCACTGCTATCAGGTGCGTTACTTCATGAAACCGAAATCTCATTTATATTAAACGTCCATTTGCCGCGTCTCGCATAAAACTCGCACGACATTCGAGTTTAATTCTTTCCGCATATACGCGATTGTAAAAACAGTTAACATGTAAAAAGCAGTGGCGCCTCTCGATCTAACAAAAAGTCGATAGTTGATACTAATTTCGTACTCGCTCCACCGATTCCGAAACACAATCTAATTTTTCAATCTGCTCGCTTTTGTGAAATTCGATAGCGCAACGCTTAAGCTAGCCATAGTAACATTTTGTTTCTTTTATCCATACAAACAGCTCGAAGATTTTAATTTTGTGATACGCTCGACTCCCCCGGCGAGACCTTGTTCTAACTTTCAAAACGGCTTAGGAGTTTGATTCTAGCTCGCTCGGGTCTAGATCTATTCCCACGTTGACCGTAAATAAATTTATTGTCTCCTTCCATAAAGTCATTACACGTGATAAGATTAAACAGCCGAAACGCACAAACACGCCTCGTTTCATACCAAAAACACCGCAGCGTACGTGACTTAAAAAGACAACGAAATGAGTTGTTAGCTAAAGTAGCTTTTGAATTCGTTAGGTAAAACTAGTTCTTATCAGATTCACTAGTGTGGCACTTGATTCATGACGGTCTCCGCTAGCAATTATATTGAAGTCACTTGATACCATTAATCAATGTTGTATTGATAGGTTCAAGTATGTATGGAACCAATTAGAGTCGGAATCCTTCGTCCAATTTTATGCCTCGATCGAGCGTCTTATGATTTATCGCTCAGCTGCAATTAGGCCAACGGGGTATATGTAGGAGTGTTAATTTCGGTTTTATAATAAATCCAGTTTAGAGCCAGCCATATGATTGGATGTAATCATTCTATCGGATCGTTTATTATTTATTACGCATTTCAAATATACGGTGCGGTTTTCTATCTCGTACATGTTTAGTGATTAATTAGTTTTATGTTTTATGAGTACAGTATTTTTACCATTGGAATAGCTATTATTTAAGCTTGCATATTAAAATTAAATCTATCACTGAAGATAGAAAACAATATTATTTATACATAATTCTATTTTATATGCACCTTTCCATGGCAAATAAAAATCAAGATAAACAAGTTACCATAAAAAATACATTACACGTTCTTCTCAGAATTCTAGTTTTTAACATTTTAATTTAAACAAATAATCACATGCAGCTTATTATGGCAATTTGATGCTATAATATGAGCATAATATTTCGATGGCTCAGTGAAATAAATAATTAACATGATCTGGTCCCAAACCTTTCAAAAATGCTATTGCTAGCCGTAAATTTTTATATCTATACTCTATCAAACTTCCAATCTCCTATAATATCGGCTTGTACGTGCTTAGAACAGATTAAAGGCTCTTCTGTGGCAGCGGTAATAAATAACGCGATTATTTCTTTTCAAAACTGGCTTTAAATGAGATGATGTTTTTTGTGAGAAAATTCAAACCGAACTATGGGAATTAGCTTTAAGAATATGGATACCGTTTAAGAGTTTAAAGAGTTTTTCAATATGTTAAGCTGTAATGACGGTCCCTTAAGAAGATGTATGGAGGTATGTCTTAGATTAGCATACGTTTATAATTATAAATTTAATTTTGAGTGAATAAATATAAGCGCATGTAATTTGTGTAAAGAATTATTCACAATGTAAAATTTAAGATATACTGTATATAAATATGTGTTTTATGTCTTCATTACTCACAATATAGTGAGAAAAAACTTAAAAGTATCTGTAAAAGGAGCAAGCTATCAAGGACAACCGGTTAAAGGCGTATGGCGTTTAAACCATGAACGCCATCAGTACGGGAGATAACATCGACTCTCATGTTAAATTTTACCGCATTCCCTCGCATCCACAATTCCCTACAATCTTGAAATTATCTTCATCTAACTAAATAACGCAGTGATCTGATAACGTTCAAAATATTTAAAATATCGCTTATCCATACCAACATAGAATTAAGGAAATTGCATTTACAACGAAAAATCAACGTACGTATTAGTATTTTTATTTCTTTAAGAGTAACTCTAACAAACCAATATATAACAAATCCCAAACAAATTTAATGCTAATTGGTTTTCTATTAAAAATAAGGCACGTAATCCGCATTAGGAAAGAACGGTTATTCTACAAAATATTAATACGATTTAAGAATTTTACCTGTCACTGTGTTTGTGAGTTGTAGGTATGAAATATTGAATAGTGCGAGTGTCCGTGAAACATAAGACGACATTTATGATAAATGGACAGAGACGTGGCTTGGGATACCTTTCTTCTACGTTCATAAATAACAATGGCATAGCGTTGGAATACTTTCAAACTCGTTTTTGGGGTTACGTCAAGAAATTATTTGGAGGTTGACAAATAATCGCTGTCACACAGGAACAGGTAGAGCGAGAAGCAAATACGATTATAAAATTGTTATAGACCCTTCATATTTCCTCGTCACGTAAGTCATGTACGATGAAGTAAATATTGCAAATCTAATGAGATGATGACCGCCTATGGCTGTCGAATATGAAAACGCAGATGAGGTCCAATAATTACAATATTCATATACAAACACCGTGCGATGTTATGTCAATACAAATATGTTGGCGAGCGGTGTGGGCTTTTTGAGGCCGGAGTGGTCCAGCACCCATCGCTTTGTTTGCTCAACCGACCGGTCGCTGTTTGCTGTGAGCCTGCTCGACACTACTCAGAAATTATTTAAACGAAAATCTTCAACCCGAGTGCTCGAGCGACATGAATGTACGTAAGCTGTACTCAAATTAACAGAATGGCTTGTGGTAGTTTATTTTGATAAGTGGGTTTTTGTAGCTATGTTTGTGAAGTTTAATTCGGACGTTTTCTATAACGTACTTCGTGGTATTTCATAGCATATCATTAGTTAAGAAAATTATTCGAATTTGACGTCTTTACAACTTGGTGTGGTAATAATCACAACACAAATGTTTGCATAAAGGTTTTTATTTAATCGCTGGTTATAATTACGTACTATGAGGTTAAATAATTATTATGGAGCATTTAACTCCCAATGTAACATCAGAGGTGTAATTCTAGATCCGAGTAAGGCAATATTGCTCAAGACAAACTTTTGACCACAAACCACGGTCGTGCCAGCAACATATCGCTACTACAAGCCTAATGGCTTTTAAAAACTGGATTAAGTAGCAGAGAAATGCTAAATCGGAGATAAGCATACGTCTTGTCAACCCACGCACGCTTATATTACTTTTTGCATGTTAAACCTTATGCATCACGTGATAAAGTATGATTTGGTTCGTTACGATATCAGGTACAAACTTTCAATCGTTTAATACACAATTGTGTGTGTATGTAGCGCTTAAAATACCTGGTAAGTAATTAAAAAATAAATGTTTAAAATGAATGGTAAATGATCAATGCCTTTTAAATTTTAATTTGATTATTATTTATTTAAAGTAACATGATTGTGATAAAGCCTAAAGGTAAGGATAAAATGCAACACCACGTACACCTTCCGTTTTAACGAGTGCATTTTGATTAATGAGCCCGATGCTATCTAGGGAATGTTAATTGAAAGTTTATTTTATAAATTTAATTTTATTATAATTTCATTGCAACTTAATGTATGACTATTTGCATCGGTAATGACGCGTATCAACTCATCGTATCTATATCGAATCTAGACAGATATATACAAACATAAATGCTCTTTTTATTCTTTTTTAATAAGAAGAATGTTCGAAGCAGATTATTTACTACAAAATGATTAGCAGACAGATTAACGTATCTGAATAAATTTAAGCTATATCCGAATCAATATCACGCGAGAACATAATTTGACTGCTTCAGATTCTAACAAAAAATCGATTTGCAAGCACACGCAACCATCTCACTTATATTTAAATAATGTTTCTCTCAACCTTATTGATACAGATACAATCAGAGGTTTCGCTCATACTTTTATTATCCAATTTAGACAATTATTAAGTTATAACATATATACGTCGCGAAACAAATTCGCCCACCGAAGATCTTTCTCCGCGATATCGGAAACCCAAAGGCAATTTATTGACTTAATACATATTTTTTTAACATGTAACGATTTTTATTTCGAAGCCGCAGGTGTGGTTAATGAACAAAAAGACTTATAGATAGGTATACTTCGGTTGCGCAAGCCAGTACACGGTCCGAAAGAACTTTCAAAAGCTATAGATACTGTGAAATCAACGAATTCTCGTGCCGCGTTTCTTATTAATTATTCCTCAGCTTCGGTCACGATTATTTCAAATGCAGGCTCATCGCACCACGAGATACATGTATGAGAAATTTTCTAATCAACGCTTGCATTAATTTTGAACAGAATACACGTACATTCGGCGGACGAATTTTCGAGAATAATATCAAAACATTTTCACCGATCGCGTGACACACCCTTTTGCCTGCGGGTAACATTTCTGAAATCGTTTTGACTGTTTTGAATATCAGAAATTCTTGCAATCGATTTAGGTATCAGTAAGGAAATAAGTCGAGTTATTATTGGAATGGGACCGAGATGATAATTTCTAAAGATATCCGTAGGCGAAACTGTTGTTCTTGCGACCGAGTCCACCTGCCCACTTTGATTTATTATGGATTCAGTATTAATTTGATATCCCTTTTTGCTCCAGCCCCTTAAGCGATCGGAACGTGAAGGTACAACCAGACCCCATTATACGAGCTCTCAGACGAATCATAATTGCATATGAGACCACGGTAATATATACGATGCGATTATAAGCTCTATTTACACATCGATGATAGCATCTTGTAATTTTTGCGAAAATTTCATTCGTTAATTTGTAAATTGCTTAACAATTTTGAACCGATTTCATTTCAAAATCAGTTATTCGATCAGTAAATGCATTACGTAATATGTCTACCTAAAAATGTTTTTACTCCGTCGTTCCTTACAGTTTTCTCTTGGCCCATGTGCAATGTGTTAATATATAAATAAGATATAAACGTTAATGTAATGGTGGGAACTCTTATATAGTATTTACGAAGAAAGTTAACCTTTGATGAGTAATCAAAAGTGTTCGCCTTATCAAAAGTAATGTTATCTTAATTTAGAAAAGTGTAAACGTTGAATAGATAGATAACGTTGTTAAAATTAACACGAATCTTTTAAAAGACAGATTGAATAATTTTATATTTACGTTTTAGAAAGTTCTAGTGCTCATAAACAAGATGTGAACTTCCTAAACGATAAAGAAAATGGCTTATTTCAATACAGCTTTTGCTATGAATTGTGAATAACAAAAAGATTGTTCCGCGAATCGCAAAAATTTGCGGGAATGGCTTGCCCTTGAAAGGTTAAAACATCATCACTTAGTTTTTCTCCGAGTTATTAATTACGAACCGAGTGTAATACCTGGTATTATACTGAGGCAGGCATCTTGATTATAAAGGCAATCCGAACATAATGTCTTACACGACAAAAACAATGCACAATCATATTTGGGTGTCGTGGTGTCATACACTCGTACCCCAAATTATTTCAAATAAAAACTTGGACTGTAAATCCTTAATGTGAACAACGCTTCAATAATATTTATATGTATCTATGCTAAAATTTAATATGATTATTTGCAGTTACCAAGTTATGTTCCAAATTCAAAAAAAAGTAAAATAGTTAATGGTCTATTGAACTGCAACAAAAGAGCTCTAGCAATATAAAAAACGGAATAGTTCAGTAATAACACAATCGAATAAAGTAACGTTAGCATAACAGGTATAGGTGAAATATTTGTTATTATATTTAAATTAAAATTCCGCATGCAGTTAGTATAAAATTGAACATTTATAAAATAATAAAGTACTTTTGACTTAAGTTATATTCTATAGACGTCGAACCCATTTTGTAAATAATTCTATAGAATAACATAGGTTTTTAAACGATCTATTAATTAATTATTTTTAGAAATTGTAAGCATAATGATTGTTGAAGACATAATTTAAAGTATAAATTGAGGAAATAATCTTTTTTTCTGACCGTACCAACTTCCATTACCGCCTCAGACTCCAATAGAAACGGATGAATCATCATTTTTAAACTAATTACGACAGAGTAAAAAACGCGTAACCTAATGCGAGACGAAGCCTCAAATGGGTATTAAGATTCATCAAAAATCACTAAGTCCGTGATTCCTCTACGCTTGATTTCGTTTTTATATTTTGATTGGAAACCAGAAATGGTTTATTGAATGGCAATTTAATTTTAAATCTCGGATTACCTTGACAACTAAAACGGTTGCTTGGGATTAGTTCTTTTTGTGGCAACTTCTTATGTATAGGGAAACTAATCTAGCGTTGTGAAGATATTTGAATGTAATGATCGCAAATATAATTAATAATTAAAATAACACTTTAAATCTCTATTGATTATATACATTTCACAGCTTGGCCATAGGTTTAAAATGTATGTGAAATTTTGAACGAAAGAACAAAAAATAATACATATATTAATCATAGAAAAATACAAAATAACTGTAGTAAAACATGTGTATGGTATTCATTGGCTTTACGTAGATATATATAAAAAAGAGTTTAACATAATCCTCCATAACATTCAAAGTTATTGCGTGTACAGATTTTATTGAGATATTAAAAACCTCAGATCAAAAGCCGTCGAAACGAAACGAAATATTTTTTCTTTTAATATATCAAAGGATTAGACTTATACTTAAATTTGAAATTTTATATATAAGTATTTACGTAACTACATAATATATTTCACGTATAACATGTAATAAAACATGCTATTAATTATTATTTTAAATACGAAGGAAGCGCCTGGCTTTTTATAGAAACAATAAATCTATATTTTATTGACGGCCCGATTTACGTTGTGGGAACTTTATTAAAATTGATTCATTAATTTTTTAAAGATCTTTTGTTACACTACATATTATACGAGTTTCATTTCTTATTAAAAGCATAGCTATTATGTTTTGGTATATATCTGGGTATAATTGTTCATATTACTTCCATAACTCTCGAGACTGACAAAATATATGGTGTGGGAAAGCTTCGTTATGATTAAAAACATAACCTTGCATAACGCGAGTCAAATTTAATTCAACATAACGTGAATCATGAAACCATAGCACTAACAACGGGTTGTAGTTGCTTAAAATATTCTATCAAGATAAGATTCCTAGAAGCATACTACGATTTAAAAGTTTTATAAATGTACAATTTCCTAGTAGCGCGGCGGATGCGGCCACAGTCGGGTTAACATCTGCAACTTGAGTTACACCGGCTGCCTGTTGCGTGCATATAAATTGGTTGTTTACTCACTAGGATCAGTGTTGTAGAAAATTAATATGTGTACTAATAGATAACAGCCTTAATTAACCTTTATAAAATAAATTACAAAGCAGTAGCAGAATATTATGGAGGGAAATGGCTACGATTGGCACAAGAATAGTTTTAATTATTTTCTTTTACGCCCGTGTCTGTATGGTTTTTTGGTATGTGTATTTTACTAGATTCAGATGTTGTGTCAATTAAACTTATACTGATGGTAACATAATATAGACAAGCACTAACCTGTGATCCCGCAGATGATCTTGTCTTCTGAACGCCTTCCCACAAATATCACAGGAGTACGGTCTCTCGTCTGTGTGCGTCCTTTCGTGGATAAGCAAATTGTACGACTTTGTAAATTGTCGATTACAGAATTTACATATAAATTGCTTCTTCGGCCTAGACGCTCTACCGGGAGCTCTTAATAATCGTCTATCGAGGTGTGGGTGCATTTGATGAGGACCAGCTCCTGGTGGAAATAATCCAGCACCGGGAAAATTAAAACTATTAGCTGCTGTAGGCGATGGACCCGGTGGACCTAGAAAGGCTCCTGGTGGACCATAAATAGGAGGTTGCGAGGATCCATCCGAAATCATGCCTTCAATTGACGAGGTTCTGTGATGAGGTAAGAGCATCGCCGCCGCTGCCTCTCTAAGAGCTACTTCTTTTCTTTTTTCAACCATCATAGCCATTAAATCGAACGAATTTCTTTTGTTGAATGTTCCAGACGTTCTGTCTGGTGATCCCTTAGAAGGTTCAGGTCTTTCCCGATCCAACATTCGTTCCCGTTCGATTATTTCCGAAGGAATCAATGCTGGGTGCATTTCATTCGGATACATGACGGGATGCATAGCTCTGGTTGGTACAACGGGCACAAAAGCTGACGATTCTCTATGAGTTGACGTTAGGAGAGCTCCCGTGGTTATCTGTCGATGGTATGGTAATGGTGGCGATTCAAAGTTGGCAGGGTTTCTGCCGTTTGACGTTGGTCTCTGTGCTCTTTCAGCTGAGCTCGCGAGAAACTGATCATGTCTCGAGCGTAAAGGAGCATTTACAGGACTATCGGGTACTGGGCGAGGTGTTGACGCCCTGGTTACTACAGTTGCGTTTCCACTATTATCCGACATCACGTCTTCAAGTCATCTGAAATAAATAAAAGGATAAATTAAACGTTAAGAATTCTGAAAATGGTTCTCTTACTAGTTATTTGTCCCTACTATTTCGCAATATTGTCAGAATAATAAATACCGTTGTTTTATAAGCTTAAAATAGATGTAAATCGTATTTAAATTTCAAACTTAATAGCATGTATAAAGAGCAGTAAAGTTTTGTCAATAGTAAACATTCTTAATACTTTCAAAATTTAGATGTCGATGCTAAGTCATGAATAATAAGTTGTTTGTCTATAAAAGCGTCGTTATTCAGCCGACTGCTCGCGACAACCCACAGCTACACTTGATTCTTATCTTTACGGCTCTCACTAGCGCGCTGGCTAGCGATATGAATATAGTTCGCTAACTCGACACTTACAGGTGTTGAATATTTAGATTTATGGACGAGAGACATGTTTAATTAAGTAGCTTATTGTCTTGGATATTACCTTGGAACCATATCACTTCTCACGCGATCCACCCACGCATTTTCACAACTGGGCTTCACTTTTCGCGGATGTATAGCAATTTCTATTGTCAAATAGCGTTTAGTGTTTGTTTCGAATTTATTGAAGAGAAAGCTTTATTGTCATTTCAACCTTTCTAGTGAATGAAACAGAGTAATTTAAAGATATTTAGTATTTTTTTCAACAGATCTCAAGCTTTTACGGCAATGCTTGTGTACAAAACTGTCTACGTAATAAATAACCTACAATATTTCCGCTTCACACTCATCTCTTGTATTTGCAAGATGTTATTTAAAGAAAACCATAAAAGTATTTCATTGTTTTGCTTTATTTACAAACTTTATAATTATGTTAATGGAATCTGTATCTCATGAATCATTCAACAGTTTATACAGAATAGTATCGTATCTTAGCTTCTGGTGATATCGGGAAATGTTAATGACGACCGGATTTCGGCTCCGAAAGGTGTATATATACGTCCATATATGATACGATGCTATTGATAGCTTATACGAGATATTTCTTCAACATATTTCGATAATAAATAACGAACGTAAAATATTGCCCTGTCGTTTATTAATTGCTTATTCTCTAAATATTTTTTAACAATTTAAATGGAATGGGCGATTTGCATAATATTTTATATTTTAAGTTTTGAAATATTGCTTTATATTGAGTAACATCAGTGGGGACAAGTGTACTAAGACCGTTTTGTGTTTGTTCAACGGTAATAACCACTGAAAAGATTGCTATTCTGAGATTTACGATTTGTCCGACTGTTTCCAACTGAAAGGAACATCATGGCTCGTGACAATAAAACATCTTCACCGTATTTACTGCCCTTTCGCTTAATAAACGATGTTGTCTTTAGCTTTCCGGTGTCCATTTCTTCCAGACATATAATTTTAAGACAGTCTTATAACATTTATATATTCATTTTAATATCAATATATGAACATCTTCGTGATATACTAACTTCAACAATCAATCTTCAACAATAAAACAATCAAATTAAACTATTTGTATATAGTCAAAAACTATTTGAAGCAAAATGCTAACTTAATATTACTACACGGCATAGAGTCATGGTACAGTATCATAATGTATATAAAAATAAATCAAGCTAAAAGATAAGTTACAGCAAGTAAATAAAGATTAATCTAAGAATCAATTTATTGAAGCGAGATGGAAAAGGCGAGCGTACCGGGGCTACATTTCACTGCATGTTGTCCGTTCTACCGTAAAAGCCTTCTGATTTACCGTCTCCCTCACTCTAATGGTATTGATATCTACCTCTCACTCACACTCAGGCAACGGCTGATCGAGTTTCTACCATCTTACTTGCTCTAAAGCTGTAAAACTACTTTTATCTCTCTTTTGGTCCGGGATCTTAAGATATGAAAATGTATGCAAGAGCTGCAGTGAGTAATAGTTTTTTAAATGTAATGATAGACGTAAACAGTTTTAGAGAGGCATAAAAATTGGATGTTTAAAACCAAAGCGTTATATGAAATAATATTGAATTTGATTTATTTTACTTAATTATACACAGTTGATAAAATGTTATAACAACGAAAAAGTTTTACAATATTCGTTTCCAAATCTATCTCTAACGAATCTTTGTTGACTTTTGCCCTCCAGGTTGTATTGTAATGAGCAGCGATCTAGCGTACTCGATAGGGCTAATTATAAATTGAAATTGTCGTATTAAAATTGTATGAAAATTTATGTATCGAGATCTGCCTTGACAAACACACTGTCGCCTATCTGCGAATTCACACTGAATATTTCATTACAATCTAGATTTTATGCCGGTTGTCGTTTATTTACATATTAAAGGTATCATGCATTATGTGATCGTGAGAATCGTAAACATGTAAGTAACTAATTAATATTGATTTGTTTAAGCATTTTTATATCAAAATCTTTAAAGTTCACGTATTTTAATGATAATGAATATTACATCGAAAAAGTCCACGGGTGTATAAACAAAATGAGATTATCTGGATTCTCGAGTTCGGTACAAGCATTAAATCAACGGTTTTCGGAACCCGTCCGCGCTCCAGTTGGTTAATTTGTTTTTAATGGGTAACTTGGGGTTGTTGACTTGAGGTTTAAAATATTTTTGCACTTGTAATAAATAAGATATCTCATCAGTAACATAATTTAAGCTTTACTTTTTAATTGTATTCGTTTTATCAAAAAATAACATATAATAACGACATGCTAATTAGTTGGGGATATTTTGAGTTTTTCAAATTCGAACAGTTCTTAAAAACATAATATAATTCACCCTTTATGTATATTATATATACTGAATGTTATTTTATACAAATAATACGCTGCAAAAGAAGAACTTCTTACTTAGGAACTTATAAAGATACTCACCCACTATTATATATAATCAATATAAGAAGTGTATAATGTATATTGACAGGATACTACTGTTACTATACTGAATTTGCATTTTGCTACTAATGATATCTAACATTATCATTCACGGTGCAATTAACCTTTTGAAGTGGCGGCATTGTTCAAAGACAACTTAGGAAGTCCCTTTCCTTTTTTATTAATAACTGGCCTGATTATTGAATATTTTATCTTGATATTTGATTATCAGTTATCAAAATCATACAATCTTGATGTACAAATACCGAATTGGTATATGGGATACAATTAGGTTTAATGGTATTTTACGTGGAATTCTTTTTTTGGTGCCGCAAGGTTGCTGTTGTAATGATAAGCAATAACGAAGCATATGTCAGATTAGATTACATTATCAGTTAATGTACAGATTAACTACCATTTGCTGGTACTGAGCACGTTTCTACTGTGTTGTATGAGCGTAGACACCTCTATGTAGAGTCAAACAATCCTATTCAAACATGAGACAAGGTTTATTTACTTTCTTTTGTGCATTGGAAATGTTGAGGAAATTATGGTTTCCTCTTGCACATTTACAGCAATAATTATGGAATTGTTTTTATCAAATATAGTACAGAATATAATAATAATTCGTTGTATATGTTTTGTAGCAAATACACAGTTCAAACGACGAAAGCTGAATCAAACTCAGATACAACCATGCATTATTGATTTGTTGAGCTGATAAAAATACAACTTTCTAATTTCCAAAAAACTGTTAGTTACAAAAAGCAAGCTACTGGGCTTAAAGGGCAGATGTATTAGTCAATCGGTGCTGAGTTAATTTGTGATAGCATTGTATAGTAAAATCACCTGCATATTTTATTGGAGCATAAAAGTCAGCTGCGTAAGCGGCTGCCCATTAAATTGTTTAATCGTGTCGAATGACAACTAAGATACGAGTAATAATTATTGACATCTGGCTTTTATAGTTTTATTGCGAATAGAAGTTTTTGTTTCTAATTGCGACTCGGACACGACGGACTCGGTTCGCTGGATAGTAAGCGATCACCACCGCCAATGCATATTTGCTGAGGTAAGTCCGCTGCAAGTGCGTTTCCCGCTTTTAAGGAGTAAAGGATAAGTAAAAGATTGACAATGGAAATAAAGGAATCGGAATCGGGAAGAATGTTTAAAAGATACAGGCCTTCAGCTCCCCCACTCATCCGACGAAACAAAGTAGCATATTACTAATACATTGGTAGCAATATTATTAGGTTATCCTGATAAAGACGCATGGGGCATTTTATCATATCATGCGAAATATTGCTACGTTTCTTTTAATACCGGCTAAATGTACGTGAGAGTTGGATAAAGCTTATGCGAGCTTTTTTAAACAAGTAAGCCCATTAAAAAGCTAATGAATATCAGATCAAAGTATATCTTATATTTTTGACAATTACACTGTTATTTGTTTGTATTGAACGTACTTATAACTAATAACATTCTCAGTTTATTGTAACTTAGACAAATGACACATGTCTCCTTGGACACCTTGTCAATGACGGTAGTTGTACAAAACGCAGGCGGTCGATAACCGCAAACTCGAAACTTGCCGGTGTCCATTACACGTTAAGGAGAAGTAGCCTTGCTTTATACCGCGTTCAAGCCTTCGCATACAAAAATAAACTTACATAAAACATGCTCTCTGAATGTACTTTATATAACGATGATAGCAAAAGAATATATTTTTAATAAGACGTTTAACATGCACATAGGCGGAGACACTTCAGTTTGTTCATATTATAATTGACAAATATGCATGGATATTTAGATCTAAAAAAATAATAGAATATTAACTGTAAACGATTTAGCATTTCAGCAACGATTTAAAATATAATTCTGTTAAGCTCTTAAATAATAGAGATTAGCACCTCATAATTTTCCACAACACAATGAGACTACTGATAATTTATTACAAAAGGCATTACAAAAAGAACAATAGCATGGGACCACAGACCGTTATATTTT
>NC_052106.1:3095484-3149537 GCF_012273895.1 Zerene cesonia | reverse complement strand
TATGTTCATGTTTTTAGTGTATATATATATTCTTTGTTACTTTATGTTATCATTGGTGCACAATAAAGTGTTTTTGTTGTTGTTGTTGTTGTTGTTATAAAAGGTATCATTTTCTTGGGTGGTATTTTTATAACTAAATAATAAACATGCATGGCGCAGTCACGAACTAGTAGGATGTGAACATATGACTATGAAAATAAAACAGGTAGCGACGTAAAACGCACCCTGCCTACCCAATTTATTCCACATCCGTTGTATTAAATTACGTATTATATAAAAAAAGGACTCACAAGTCGACGGGTCGTCCGATCGATCACTAGACACTTCTACCGTCAGTAGTCAGGTAGTCGTCCACAAAGTTTACAAACCAAGGGTCCGCTTGGAACAAAGGTTCATTGCAATTTTTTGTCACATTTCACAGTCTAACCACAGTTGACTCCAACAGGTGAATAGGAGATTAGTAGATGTGCACACAACAAAAGACGCACTGTACAGGCCATAAAACAGTTAATAGACACTGGCGAGAGTTATTACCGACACGAGATATTTCAATCATCGATGCACATTATCATCACGTCACTGTTCGAGTTTTTGCACTGTAATCCGCTCATAAAGTGATGTGCGTTGCACTCATTTTGTGGTTGTAGTGTTTGGAGATAAGACTGCGTGTGCGCAGGCGCGCAGCGTTTAGGCGTAGAGTGCGCGTACTACTGTGCCCACGTCGTCGGAGGCAGTAGCGCTCCCGTAGCGGCCCCGCGCGCCGCGCCCCGCGCCCCGCTCAAAGCCTTACAGTTTTTAGTTCGAAAGCAATAAAAAGGGAAGGATATCGTTGTTTTGTTTATTTAACGTGTTAGTAGCTTATAAGTCGTGTAAATTAACGCCACCCTCGAATTTGGTTCTACATAGATTTTACTCCCTCTCGCTAATAATTGATAAAATATTATGTAAAATATTATTGCCTTAAAACATCAAACCGAGTCTAGGAATTTGAAGTTTAAAAAACGAATGAGGGATCAAAATAAAACGAATTGTGTATTTTTCATAATTTATTACAACGAAATCTATTTTTACAATCACATAAATTTCAAAATTTTTCCACATTAACGTAACATTCAATAATTTTCCAGCGCTACGAGTGACCTTTTCCATTTTCGTTTTATTTCCGTTGCAAAACGACTTACAACACATAGAAAACCTAGGTATAATATTATTAAAGCGGTGATGATGATAAAATTGATCAAGTTGTATCATAAAATTATGCTAAACAATAATTAAAAGACAATATTAAAGAACTTAAGTATCCACTTTGAAATTTTCTTTCTTTTAAATATTCTCTTATGAACACATATTATTACATCTTGTATTTTAAATATCGATAAATCTATTAAATATGAATAAAATCATTATATAATTAATATTTTGTGTTAACGTGCATTTATATTCTTTATAATCTAAATATCTCTTCGAATTCGTACCTTATGTCTCACGCTCGGTAAATTTGAAACACTCACTATTGTAAAAGGCTACTCTAGAAAGCATTTACGAAGTCTGTTAACAAGTCTTTTTTATTTTATTATTTATATATATTTGAGCTTTAAACATTAACTATTTACAATTTCACTTCGATTATTTTTTTCCTATTATTTATCAATTTTAATGCACTATTTAATAGTCACCTAATATGGACCACAATCTAAGGGTATTTAACGATAATATCGGATACTTAATGCACCGCTCAATACATTTAAAATTATATTTATAATATATGAAAAACGAATTATTATGAGTATGTACACATAGCACATGTATCATAATGAAATCGAAATCGTTTAATCTAGAAACACATAAAATTTAGTACTTCAAAAAACTTAACGTCCATTTTATGTATTACATTTTTTTATATCTAATATTGGCACATCAATACAATTAACAACTTATATGTAAAAGCTTATCTATTTCACTCTACATTTGGCGTCTAAATTATCAATGATGGATTGCTCAGGTGGACTCAATATCTAGATCTAAATCATACAATGTCTTCTTCTATATTATATTATCAATGATTCATGTATTCCTTCGTTATAACAACTACTGATAAGTTTTAAATATCTGTAATATAGTTTATAAGTCTTTAAGTATAGTTTATTCAAAGATGATACTGTAAACCATCTTTGTTTTAAGTTCATGGCCGAGATTTCTAACAGTACCACGATTTTTAGGACTATTTGTAAAGGTTATTTAATATAAAATACTTTGGTATTGAATATGTTCTTCACGTAACGAAAATAATTCAATTCAATGCGTATGTATTTAATTTGAATGATAACAAATTCAATCTATCAAATAATATCTGCTTATTTTGTAGGTAGAAATAATTAAATTGTAACAGTTACATTGTTGTAACATAATATATCAGTTTACATTTATTTAATAGTGATAGAATGATTTATTTTCTTTTGTATTAAAATGTATATAATATAATTTGATATTTCTTAAACATTTCTATATCGTTTTATTGTTTATAAATCGGACAATTGAACTAAATAAATAAGTAGTAAGCAACATACAAACATCCAATTTTTGATATAATTTTAGCAATCATTACGATAGTACATGCTCTTTAAGTTGAACGTCGATGAACCAAACAAAAACCTTAAAAAAATAAATAAATAAAATGGTTTTGCTTTTAGCCTCAAGCCCCTTCTATTACTAGAAAACTCAACCTTATATAAGGCGAAGTGTTCAGTGAGCCCCATTGTGGTATATATATTATCTCAATACCTCGAAAGAAAACCAAACTTGACAATCTAGAGAACTATTTAAATCACCTCTTTTTCTCAAGACAGAAAATATTACCTCTTTATGTAGCCAAGAAAAGCCTAAGTATCCTAGCCTAATTTTTTATCATCGTCAGCAATGGAGGTAAGGGGTCTACTGATGGTAAGTCGCCCGGAGGTACCACTGCCCATTAACTTCACAGGCGTAAGGTAGTCTGCAAACCTTTCGCCTCTACAAATGGATTGTAGAAGCGAAATACTACTTTAATGAAAGGGATAAATAAAGGATTAACAAGAGGCATAAAGGGAAGGACTGGGAAGGGAAAGGATACTGTCTTCTGGCATAAATCAATAACTCTATATAACTTAAATTTTTTGTAGACTCGACCTTTGTTGTTTGAAAAATTTGATTCTACGTTTCAAAAATTAAGATTTTTTTTACTATGTGTGTACTTAACTTCTGGGGCATGAAATTAAAGCTCGAAATTAACGGGTGAGTATACGAGTTGTTGTTTTGGCAATGTAGGTTTATAAAGAAATTTTAATAGCCCTTTATCGGCATATTGCGTGCTATAATCAGAACAAATTTCAGTTCAGTTCTTTTAAAGGGAATGTGGCTTTTCTATCCATAGATATTGTTTTAAACCCACTCCACTCTTTGATCATTTGTTTAGCTTGCAAGGTTTATTTTCATACCTCTTTTTTGTGAGTACAATTTAGTGAAGAGTTATCTAATCAATGTTTTTATTTCTGTATGTATATACTATATATTCTAATATGATAAAATAGTGATCAGTTTAAAATTTGATTTAAAAATTACAAACTTAGATATTCAATCTAATACTGAAAAAATTAATATTAATAACAATTTAGAAAACGCTTAAATACAGAAATGTCAAAATAACCGAAATCATGCCATTCATCACTATAATCGATATATTACCTATTTCCCAGTCTCCAAGAATCTTACGACGGCTTTCGCTTATTTATGGGCTGAGTAAAAGTATTATGATTGTACCGCAATTATTGATAATAATCAATTTATCTTTTTTAGATACCTCTATCAAAGTTATTTTATAAATCATTTTATTATTTCTGATTTGACATTATTATTTGACATAATATTTTTATAATAATGATACACATATCAAATTTTAAATATTTGTTTTAATGTTTCGTCAAAATATCATTAAAGCTACGCTATATTATTATTCGATGCGTCGTTGCTATGTTTTTTAAAGTGACTAATATCCAAAAGATTGATTTTTATATATTTAATAAATCTTAATAAATAATTCTTAAAATCTTAACAATAACTACCTGTAAAACATAAATATCATATATAGATTTGAATATATTATATACTTTGTCCCCATATGGTTTACCAAGTAAAACTTTAGGACGGGTGTTATCAATATTATATATCAATATCATATTATATATTTAATTAATAACCAATACGAACCAACGGATATTATGAAGACTATCAAAATATATCAAGGTATTATATTTGGTAGTTTCTTTTCGTAGTTGTGTTATGAGTCAATAGGAAAACTAAAGTATAATAAAGTATGTGATATCATCCAATATTCATACAATAAAGAACTCATTTTAAAATAATGATAACAGAATGAAAGTAAATAAAATACGAAAAACAAAAACATTAAATTTATATTTGCGACGTTCATACAAATTCGAAGGAATCCGAAATGAAATATTTTCGTCAACCGGCCTTCATCCATCTGTCTATCGAGTACTCTAGGGCTGCCATCCACCTGTAATAAATATATTTTAAATAGAAAATGATTGTTGTTTTATTTTTTTTTATACATATATTAAAAGTTACGTAAGGTGAAAATTGGTTTGGTGAACTAAAATAATCAAGAGAAGATAAACAGGTATGTTATAATGTTACGTTATGATTTTTTAAACTTTTAGGTTCGATAAATAATTATAATAATATATCCTTTCATCCAAATCCAATAAGCTATTATAATAAAGGCCAGCTGCGCCCCGCGGTTTCACCCGTAAGTCCGTATCCCGCAGGAATATCGGGATACAAAGTTGCCTATGTGTTATCCCAGTTGTCTAGCTGTCTACATAGAAGTTTCTTTGCAACCGGTTCAGTAGTTTTACAGTGAAAGAGTAACAAACATCCATCCATACATATGTATGTATGTCCATCCATACTTCCAAAGTTTAGTTCGTGTTTATAGTACCATTAGGATTCATCGTAGAAGACTTTCGGTTAACCATTTTCCATCCCAATTACATGCAGATCACATCTGACATGAAAATCGATCTGTTTTTACACACTTGTGCATTCACTTTAAAGCTATCCTCACATACTGTCACATGTAACAATAAATTATTCATCCTCACCATGATCATCGCACAAAAAAAAAAAAATTAATTTTACGGTAACTAATTTCTAGAAGACCGCCATTCTAGTTGACAGTTGGTACAGTGGTCAACACGTGTATAACCGATGGATCCTGGGTTCGATTCCCGGCGGGGTCTCTTTAAAAACTATTGTCTCGGTCGGGTAGTACACTGAAGGCTGTTCACCTACTTGTCCATAAAGAAAACCGATAAGTGAAACAGAAGTATATCATCTGCCCCATATGATTATCACAAACCTAATTTACTACATATAACCACGTAAAAATATCCACATAGGTATCATCATCATCAGCCCATATACGTTCCTTTCCCACTGCTGGGACACAGACCTGCCATGAGGTTTGCATAAGTATGCGTAATAGTAAATGCTAGGGCGGGCAATTGAGCTGGTGGTCCACCTATATTACCGCCCATTTATATTTGAAACAGAAGGGCCTCAGTCAATTCGTTATCCCTTTTTAAGGGGTAATGAATAAGGAGAGAGTTTGCTATAGGAATGAAGGAATGAATAAGGGTAGGTGAAAAAAAGACTGCGTATGTGTAAATTGCCTTGTTATGACAACTTGCCTTCGATAAGAAAGCGATCAGTCTTAAGTGTCCCGCCAGGATGAGACATTATTTATTGGTATCTACTGGGAAGCGAACCTCGGATCTGTGCGGTTCTATGCTCACGCATTAACCACCGTACCAAGGAGACTGTGCCTACGTATAACCACGAAACGTGTAATCCTGCAAAGCAAGCGAAGTGCTATCGTATCATGTTATAGAAAAGCTATCGCAAAGCGCCAGGCTCACCGCTTTCTGGGGGTCGCGGACGTATTTTAACCAGCTCCGGTGGCCCCTTCACTCAAGTGGCTAGACGGAACACAGTAGGGTTTTGGTCGGTAAGAATCCGACATAACCCACGGCTCCATCCCCGGGGGCCGTGGGTATCTATGCAAGATTTCCCCACTATAAAAAAAAAGGCTCACCGCTTCCTGTCCATCTCGGACTCGGTGTGGAAGTAGAAGTGGCGCTGGTTGGGCTCGCTGGGCGCGGCCTCGAACGCGAACTTCTTGCCGCCCGCCGCGCAGCTCGCCACGCGGTACCCGTGCAGGCACGCCATGCCTGCGCCACACCGCCACACACTCTACTGTACTACTTGTGCGTACTACTGTTAAACGACAGTACAAGCAACAAACACTACGCACAGTTGCTTGTACTGTCTTTTCATATTTGGTGTGTACATTACAATACACAGAGTTTGTTGCTTGTACTGTCTTTTTCTATTTAGTGTGTACAATACAATACACAGAGTTTGTTGCTTGTACTGTCTTTTTCTATTTAGTGTGTACATTACAATACACATAGTTAGTTGCTTGTACTGTCTTTTCATATTTAGTGTGTACAATACAATCCACAGAGTTTGTTGCTTGTACTGTCTTTTCATATTTAGTGTGTACAATACAATACACAGAGTTTGTTGCTTGTACTGTCTTTTCATATTTAGTGTGTACATTACAATACACAGAGTTTGTTGCTTGTACTGTCTTCATATTTAGTGTGAATAGTGTGATAATTTCTTGCTGTCTGACGTTTTCAACGCGTTTTTATTAGGTTCATCTCTATGTTTGTATGTTAGTATGTACTGACTCTTTTAGACTCAAATTTATAACAAGTTTTTATAAAGTTCCCTGGGTTTTGACCTGTTATCCTTTAGACCAGATTTTGGCTGACCATAAACATATAGATTTAATTCATAATTCATACTATATGGACGCCGGCTTACTTCGATAGGATTTCGTTTCATCATTTATAGCAGTGGCAAAAAAATATTATGCAAGACAAATTAATTTTTCTACATCATCAAGCCTACTATATAATTATTCCCCTCTCCTCTTATTTGATGTTAAAAAACTAAATGCACATCAGTTTACTTAAGCTTTTTTCACAATGTGTTCGCAATTTGCAAATAAATCCAACTTTTTACACTATCAAATTTTAGATACAACTCTTCCCTTCTTCTCTGCCCTAGTGTAAAACACATAAGACGGCCAGGGCCACTCACCGAAGGCGCTCTTGCTGTTCCCGTCGCTGTAGAAGTAGAGGCAGGCGTCCTTGAGCACGCAGTAGCGCTTCGCCCACGACTTCCACTTGGAGCCGAGCTTCATGAGGTAGCCGAAGCAGTCGGGCCGCGGGATGGACGACGGCGGCAGCTTCATGTTGCGTATCGTCACTTCCAGCCAACCGTCGCGCTGTTTGTTATTCGTTTATTACAGTTTTGGAGTGTCTTTTACACTACCTAGTTATTAATTTATTACAATTTTCTTGTTATCGTAAGTTAAAAAAAAACGTATTACTAAATAATTATATAAATAATTATAAATATTACTAAATAGTATAAAGTTCGTGAAAAAAAAATGCTGCCATTATTTAAATTTTAAGTTTTAGCACTTATATAGTTGTTGCGATGTATTATTCATTCATTAACGATGAAGGTAATTCATTAACAATAATAAATTAAGGTTTAGTAAATGCCTTGAATATCACTGGAATTATAGACCGATAATGGTATCGGTTACCATAGAAACATTTTCCAAGATTAATAAATTTTGTAAAAAAAAAGCTTTTTTTTAAGTTGTACCACAGATAACATAAAACTATACTATTATGTTGTACGCATATAATTTTATTGGTATGTGTTTATAAGGTACGCTCATTATATTCAAAATACAGGGCGGTTACAAAAATACACGGCCTCTAAAATTGAGTGACTTTCGAATGCTAGACCGAACTTATCTATAACAATAAACCATTACAACCCAATTCCTTTCTATACAAGTCTTGTTTGTAATAAGAGCAATAACTTATTATAGTACAGCTATAGCGTAAACAGTCAGTAGTATAGTATCTGTGTCACAGTTTAATAATCTTTATACTGTGACTAATATTACGTTAGGAATACAATGTAACAAAAGGTATATTGAAGAAAGAGTATAATTTGTTAAAGCGACATCTGTGTTTGAGTACTAAAACTAATACGAAACCAAAATGGATGAATCGAATCCTTGAGTTGTTTTTGAATGTGATACAGATGAAAAACGCCATCTAATAGACAATTTTGAAATACAGTTATTATATATAGGAGAAGATGTATTATTTTTATTTGATCTTTTGTTTGTGTCCAAATATTCTTTAGTGCTTTTTGAGAAATTGCATTTGATTAGATTGAGGCACAACATACTCTTTTTTTTTTGTTTTTTCTAAATTTGTATCCGTTTTTAAAGGCGACATCTAGTGATTGCTGTCACAAGCTTAAGTTACCGAATACAGAGCATAGAGTGCATTGCCGCTGTCTCAAGTAGGACAACGAGACCTCTATTGCAATCCTATTTAGGTTTATTTAAGGGATCCGTTTAACCCTTCGGACAAGAGAATCTTATTACTAAGACTTCGCAAACCGTTTGTCTGTCTTTTTATTAATCTGTTATGTATATCGCATGAACCGTGAGATAGATAAAATTTTAGAGATCATGTATTTCTGTTGCCGCTACAACAACCTATAATTAAAAATCGATGTCAAGCAATGTTTGGCACGGTCATAGACTGTATGGATGACCATTAATTCTTTTACAGTTGACTTTTTGAGTTTCTTGACCGACTTTTGATAGAAATAAGATTGGTTTATTCTTTAAATTTAACCAGTATATTCAAATATAGATTTTGTTCGGATATTATTCTAAACGTTTTTATTAATCCAATCGGGTGTAAAATATCAAACGGTTACTTCTGTAACTTCTTGTGATATTATAAGGTCAATATTAACATATTGTTACAGTGCATCGTCGTGTGACCGTGAAATTCACAGTATAAGGTAACGCTGTGTTCCTCTGTCAAGTGTCCAACCCTTTGTCTGTCTTTCTTTATATCTCTGCATCGGTGCGTGCGTGGCATCTACCGTAAATGTGCACATGGTTGGATAATAACTCACGCGCTACGTGTGCGCGTGTCGTTACTGTATCGTGTATCTGTGCCTGCGTATTTGTGTGCGTGTGTACGTGTGTGCGTGTGTACGTGTGTGCGTGTGTGCGTGTGTGCGTTTGTACGTGTGTGCGTGTGTGCGTGTGAGCTTGTGTGAGTGTGTGCGTGCGTGCGGCTCGCCCACCTGGTTGGTGGCGTCGATGGCGTGCGCGAGCACAGCGCGCCACCTGGCGGAGGCCTCGGGCGAGTCGGCGGCGAGGCGCAGGCGCGCGCCGCCGCCGCGCTGCAGGCGGAAGCCGTGCGGCCGCCCCGCGTCCTCCTCGCTCAGCTGGTAGTTCACTAGCATCAGCGCGCCCACTGGGTGGATGCTCTGGGACGGACGGACAGTATCAGTTTGAATTAAAATTTTAATATTAATGTAGATCGTATCGTAATAATAAAAATGATATTTTTTATTAGGAAGAAATACAAACTTAAATTATATTTTAAGTAGGTAGGATAAGGCTATATTTTCTGTACATTCTAATGAATAGGGATATGACATACACCTGTTTCACTGATAGATTGCGTTCCACTAGCCACTTGTCGGTGCGCTTGTGAACGTATGCATGTGTATGAGAGTGTGTGTGTGTGTGTGTGTGCGCGTGCGCTCACCGAGTCGGTCTTGTAGTAGTAGAGGCAGTTGTCCCGCTTGAGCACGAACCAGCGGCGCGTCCAGCGCAGCGGCGCGTGCGGGCGGGCGGCGGCGCGCCACAGGTAGCCCGAGTAGAGCGCGGCCGGCCCGCCCTCGTGCGCCAGCGTCGCCACCGCCTCGCACGTGCGCGCCACCTGCGCGCAGTCGCACTCGCACCGTGACTACTTCCATACACGGTCGGAAATTCTTTGTTTATTAAGCTATTGTATAGCTTCTATCGCGGGCCCTGAGCGTGGAGAACGAATCCAAAAATTCCGTATCGAAAATAACCTAACACCCCCACTACGACCGGCACAGCGATGATACTTTTTAGTTTTGCCGTCTATCGCTCCTCGTCGCCACGCTCAATAAGTTGAATTAATATCAAAGAAAAACAAGGGAAAAAATACTGCATAAATAAAATAAATAAATAATTATAATTACATAAATTGAAAATAATTCATTCATCTATTTTATTTTTATTTAAAATATACGGCGAATACATAATGAGAAGAGCTTGTGAAAACTGGGATGATGGAGTTAATATTGGTGGCATTAAAATTACTAATCTGCGCTATGCTGATGATACCGCACTCATAGCAAATAGCAAAGTCGAAATGGCTACATTTCTAGACAGATTGGAAAATATTAGCAAAGAATTGGGTCTCACTATCAATAAAGCCAAGACAAAATTAATGGTCATCGACCGCACAAATAAGATGGATGGTATCGATAGCTTCGTCTACCTAAGCTCTATAATAATAGAGCTAATTATTAATAACTAACAATATAGCTAATTATTAATAATTAGTAATAACTAACAATAGCTTTTTTGAATCAGATATTCGAAGAAGAGTAGGAATGGCTAAAAATGAAATGTCTCGACTGCATAGGATGTGGGCTGATAGAAACATTTCTCTAGTTAACAAACTAGTAATATCGTTAATATTCTCTGACTATGGCTCTGAAACCTGGACATTGCGCAAGGCAGACTGTTCTCGGATAGACTTTGGAAAGAAAGATTTTGGAAATGTGGAGTTGGCGATGCATGCTTCGCATTCCTTGGACGGCACGTAGAACAAATAAGTCGATTTTAAAGCTGTGCATTAGCAGAATGCTTGCGACGAATCTTGGAATTCTTCGGTCACATTGCAAGACAGAGGGAAGATAATCTTGAGAAAGCCCTCATCACTGACAGGTTAGAAAAAAAAGGCCCCGAGGTCGCAGTCCAATGCGCTGGACGGACCAAGTCGAATCATCTGCAGTAACTAGCGTATCAGAAGCAATCCACATAGCAGAAGATCGAGCCAAATGGCGCGAAATAGCAAGGAAAACACGGCTCCAGAATGATCACGACCCTCACCAATGAAGATTTCGACAGAAAGAAGAAGAGGTTAATAAAAAATTCTATACAATGGCTTTACCGCTGTAGTCTTCGAGCGCCAAACGGTTTTTTTTATGTCATCCACAGCAATGGATCTGGTGGTTCGTCTAATAGTAAGCGCTACCACGCCCATTTAAAAAATCAACCTAGGTTTATTCGCAAAACCGTACGACATTGCGGATGTAACGATATTTTTAACCAAATTACAGAATACTTAATGCAGATTTTTTAAAATAGTTATTATTTAAATCAGAATATGTTGTTAGTTTGTGTATGTAGAACAATAATTAATAAAAACATAATGCACAACAATAATTCATTACGTGTTTTGTTTTGTGTTCATTTACGTGGCTTCGTTGAAGCCTACAAAGTGCGTAGCAATTATTGTTAATAATTATGATGACTTATATCTTTCCGAATATGTTACGATTTGTCTTCTCTTTACATAATTAGTAAGCGTATTATCCAACTATATTGTAGTATATTTCAAGGCAAATTACTCACATCTAATTCAAGAATTTCCGAGCCAGAATGAGCTATTTTCACCACTTCCGAGTGTGTTTTGTCTAGCACGTTGATTCCTGAAACAGAATTACATATATTGTACTATTTAACTGCAATCAAAATAGTTATTTTATAGTAGCATTTAGTTTTTTACCTTTATAGGAGTGGAGTGCAGTAGGAACTCATATGGGCTGATGACGATGATGATGTTTATGGTTATTATGATCATGATTATGACGATGATGATGATGATGATGATTTAGACTCTATACCGTATGTTCCAATAGTAAAGCAATAAATGTTAGCTTTAGGAGTGATTATAACATTATCCAATTGTAAAGATTTTGCCAAAGTTTTTCAAAAATATACATTACAATTTTATTTTATCTTAAATTTTGAAATACATATTCAGAAAATCAAAGCAATTATGTTATGATGTTATTGTTTTATTGTGCCCCGTCATTTGTTTCTAACCCATCATCAAAAAAACCGTATTACCATTAACGCATCCTCAAACGAAAAATAATTCATATGGCTTAAATTCAGGGATTCAGGCGATCTTAAACAATAAATAAACGGCATTTACCATTAACCGATATAATAATGTCCCCCACTTCGAGGCCGGAGGTCTCGGCCGGCGTGTCGGGCTCGATGGCGGACACCACGACCGGCTTGCTGCCGTGGATCCGGAACCCGAACTCCTCGTTACCACGACGCACTACCACCGTCTTGTCGCTTTCTGGAAGTGTTGTATTGAAATTTAATTGTTGAAAAATAAAGTAAAAAAATATATGTAAATAATAAGATTTCATATTTGAGAAATTTTAGTAATTTTTTTCATACAAAAGCGGGAAAACGAGCAGGCGTTTAACCGTATTTGTCGCAAAGTTGTAGCTACCATATAAACAAAAACATCGCAATATCCCTATCAAATTATTATTGTAGATACATTATATACAATAGATCACGTTTATAGAGCTTAATATTACTTGTTATACAATGTAATGTTTAAATGAAAGGCTATGTATTATTAAAACATTATATTAGACCATAATAGTTATTTTACTTCCTGGATTATATAAGCAGCAACACTCAATATGTAAAAACACGTGAAACGATCGATGACAGTAATTCACCCAAAGCCTGTCCTAAATTGATGAGAAATACTAAAGAACAATTAATATTAACTTTATTTAAAAGCATGTACCTGTATAATCTATAAGATATTTCAATAAATAATTTATTATTTATAATAATAAAGCCATGTCCAATATACATATCGTAGTATTTTCGAACAATGCGATCTAAATAACACATTCAATAGGTACACAAAAATCTGAAAAGTCGTAAACAAAATAAAATGTAGGTTATCTGTAAAACACTCATGGTAGAACCCACGTCAATAGTTGAAAGCATGGCCATGACATACATAGTTTTAAATCTCGACCTAATATCGAAAAAAAATGCAAACTGTATGATTAGAATACTTGGCGCGGAGCCAATGACCGCATAGCTCCATTCATGCAAGCGCCAGGCCTTATAAAATTGACGTTAATTGTTCAAAAACGAGCTGTAAAGTTTAATTCATATTTACGTAATTTGTAAAACACGCGTGAGAACAAGAATCGAGTTTTTATCAATATTTTTTAACTAGTAATATTAGTGATAGAACCGGTCATTTAATCGCTGCAGATCGATGAAGCATTATGTTAAAATTAATATTAGTAAGAAACAGTTAATATTGAAATAATTATTGGAATTTTTATAAGATCATGTTACCACTAGGTTCTGAAGCAACAAGCCTGTTTATTTCACATTGTCGGCACCACAGCACCAGCATCAATTTGAAAATCTCCTCCAATTTTTGTCTTAAGCTGCCATGTGGCTTAGATAAAACTCCTTTAACTAAAACGGGACAAACATTTCAATGAGTATCGTTACACGTATGTCTCCCACCGTCACAGGTACAACTAGAATACGACTTACGAGCGTAGCCCATTGTTTTGCTACACAATTCATGCATTTCAAACGAGATGTAAACGCACTACAACTATGTATCAAAATATTACAAAGTTATTGGTACGTATGCTGTTACGAAATGACGTCATTAACCCGCAAATGTCAAATCGATAGAAAATAAGCACTTCAGTCGGCGTATGTGAGAAAATACCGTCTCGCTTCAGTCGCGTGTCTTCAACAACTGAGAATTGACGTTCTGCTGGCCATGTGAAATTAAATTTAGTGCGCATTCGTTCGGTCAGTAACAGTAGCGACTTTTTATCGACTCTACGTTTCTATTTAAACCACTCAACCCTGATGATTCACAAATTTATATCTCTATCAAATTAGTTTTATTTGAAGGAATATGGTAGATGCTTTATTATAAAATGAAATAGACAAAATTTGAATGTTGTATTTAATAATGCGAGGGCAAGGTATATTTTACGATGAAATAAACGTTGAAAGTTACGTATTAGCCCACAACAATAGACCATTATGTCATATTCGCCAATAATGAGCGACGCTAAAAAATGTTTGAGGTCGTTCTTAAAATATCAGGTGTAAGAATTTAAATAAAGCGAGGCGACGGATATAACCCTCGCGTCACGGCTTAGCAGAGTGTCGTTAATTTTACATTGCTCGTGACGCAACACGTTTAATTGTTGTTATAGTTGTTCATACTGACGTATTCTGTTCCTATATACGCATTACACGTGTTCTGAATAAATTAATTTATGAATTTTCTTTGTGTTTTAATGGATGCAATTATATACTTTTTTTAAGTATGTTTAGGTGACATAACAAAACTTATATCTATCCTTGTTTTTTAAATTCTAAAATTATCGAGTCCGGTGGACATAAAAGATGTAAACTTAATTTTTTAAGGCTATAGATTTTTTTTTCAAGCGCTTTCGTAGAAAGATTGAATTATCTCCTAGTTCAAATGATTTATAGATTTTCGATTGACTTTAATAGTGTCCAATAATAAAAACTTAAAAAGCCTTGTAAATTCGTCAAAATTATTTATTGTCGCCTTTATACGTGGAGGAGAGAGTCGGTCTTCCAACAGCTACAATTATAATAACTTCGTAACAATGAAAGCTACGGATTTCGAATCCAATTTGGAACAAGCAGCACCAATGATATTGAAATGATGAAAAAAAAATGCACTTGGTTTTTGTGCTCTGTATTTTTTCTGAGTCCCAGAGTATGGGATGTGATTAAAATTAAAAAGATAAACTTTCCACATCCGGTGGCAATGTTGTTTGTTTGTTTTGTCATTGTTGCATAAAATAAGTTAATAAACTGTCAAATTATCAAACATCTGAAAATATATTGTAACAAGTTTAGACTTGTATTCGAAGTAGTAAGGAACTACGATAGCTAAATACTATATCCAAAGAGTTTTCACAAAATCGATGAAGTTATATACGGTGTAAAGTTCATAAGCGTCTCTGCCGATGAACTTTACTCCTAAGATTGAATTTAATGAAACTAATAAAAAATATTATTAATTGGTGCGTATCGCTTCTTTTCCTCTGTTTCAGACTCCATCGTATCTTCTTGGCTTAGTTCTGATATGTATCTAACAGAGAATCAAAAAAAGTTGCACGACTATAATATTTCCTCACCAAAAGTATTGTAGGTCTGCCATTTATTGAGCTCAACGCAGGCGTGTCTGTACAGTAGGCAATGCATTACTTCTTGGCTTAGTTCCGATATGTATCTAACAGAGCATCAAATAATCTCCATATATTTATAACTAGCTGCGCCCCGCGGTTTCACCCGCGTAAGTCCGTATCCCATAGCAATTTCGGGATAAAAAGTTGCCTATATGTTATTCCAGTTGTCCAGCTATCTACGTTATAATTTCATTGCAATCGGTTATAGTAACAAACACACACACACATCTTGGATTGAGAAATTTTGAAAGAATAGAAAAAATTTGATCACGAGGCAGGATTCGAACCTGCGTTTCTTGCCTAACCGTAGCAACGCCTAGCCTCTTGGCCACCCGTGATCCTTTCTATCCTATCTATTCTAAAAATTTTTCTATTCTTTCAAAATTTCTCATTTATAAAGCATTTCAATGCTATAAAACTAAAAATTAAACATCTTGGATTATTTACTTACCAAACGTATCATTGGTCTGCCGTTTATTGAGCTCAATGCAGGCGCGTCGGTGCACGAGGCGGTGCGTGAGCGCGACGTATCGCTTGTTGAACTCCGTCTCCGACTCCGTGGGGTCCTCCTGGCTTGGCTCCGGCGATGCTAATGTATCTGAGATGGGAATAATGGATAGAGATAATGTATACAATAAAATCGATGAAGGAAAACATCGTGAGGAAACCAGCATGTCCGAGAATCAAAAGTTCGACGACATGTCACATCTGCCAACCCGCACTTGGCCAGTGTGGTGGATTATGGCCTCAACCCTCATAGAAGGCCTGTGTTTCAGCAGTGAGAACATGTAAGGACTGATGATTATGATACAATAAAAAACTTATAAAAGTAGATATTAAAATTATTGTTTAAAGCATAATTTTGTTGTATTTTACAGATTTATTTTAAGTGAAAAATATGGTACCATGGACGTCGTCCAAAAATATGAAACTTCTAAAAACTTAGCCAAAAATTACAGAAATGGAAAGGAAAATCAAACAGTTCAGTAAATGGCAAAAAAAATCACTAACAAAATGAACACTAACCAGGTGGAATCCTGGTCCAATGGTCATCGGTTTCAGAGAGCAGTATCCAGTTGCCGCACCACCACGGCGTCGCGTACACGCCGCGCTCGCGCCCTTCCGCGCCCTCGGAGCTTCCAGAACATTCCTCGTGTTCTACAAATATTTCAAAAAAATTTTTTGAAGTCCCGTGTATGGGGTATGGGGCAGATGATATACATCTGTTTCACTGATCGATTTTCTTTATGGACC
Organism: Zerene cesonia; assembly: GCF_012273895.1. Taxonomy (NCBI): domain Eukaryota; kingdom Metazoa; phylum Arthropoda; class Insecta; order Lepidoptera; family Pieridae; genus Zerene; species Zerene cesonia. The sequence goes on along the minus strand of NC_052106.1, from coordinate 3,132,899 downwards.
AGTAGGTGATCAGCCTTCTGTGTCCTGCCAGACCGAGACATTTTTTTTTATTGTCCCCACCGGGAATCGAACCCAGGACCCCTCGGTTCTACGCTCACGCGTTTACCACTGTACCAAGGAGGCGTCAGAAATAACACTTAGATATTGTTTAAACTGTAGTCATATTGAAAACCATATCTATCAACATTTTTATGCCAATTTGATGGCGGACGTGAATTTAATTTTAATAATACGTTGTAACACCAATCCTGTCAAATAAATTCATTTCATATCATTTCATTTAATTTTTTCTAGACGCCTAATCTTTCAATATCTGCCCTAATGAGAAGTCTAAAATATAAATAAAATAAAGTAAATTATAAATACGAGACAGTTCATAGAAAATTATTTATCATTTCAATAATTAATTGAATGTGGTCCTAGATAATCGCTTAATTTATTTTTATTTTATACTACCTGACCCGACAGATCTAAGGATCCGATAAATGTAAAAATTATTGTCCTGTCTTCACTACATAGTATAAAACAAAGTCGCTTTCTCTGTCCCTATGTAACTATGCATGATTAAATCTTTAAAACTACGCAACGTATTTTGATGGTTCTTTATTTAATAAATAGAGTGGTTCAAGAGGAAAGTTTATATGTATAACATCTATTAAACTGAAGCCGCGAGCAAAAGCTCATAGACTATAAAAAATTTAAGTTTAACACTTTTGTGTTTTTTATTTAACAATTCTTTCAAGCCTTTCTTTCACAAGTCTTTCTCCTGACAATAACCAACACAATAACAAAATATTAAGCGTTTATACTTGACACACTGACTAAGAAAAAACAGTTTATTTCTCCTCTTTTACACACCAAAAGCTGAAAGACTATAGGTAAGAATACCATATGACAAAAACGATATTTCGAATGTATCATAATATATAAATAAATCACCATCAGGATCGACGCTGGCGTGGGAGCCGCCGAGTTTGTCGAGACTGTTCCCAGCGGAGCGCGCGATCCGCGCGTCTTGGGGCTTTTCACTTGACGCGTATTCTTCTTTGCCCCTCTCTTCCGACTGTACAAAAACATAATATAATATGTTTAATGCCATTAGATATGTTTAATATTAAACTACAAGCTATGCAGCAGTTTTGCTCGTGTGCACTTTACTTTAAGCTTAACACTAATACACTACACAATAATTTTCCACTGCCTTTTTTAAACAAGTTTCGTTTTCAAAGGTAATCTATTGAACAAAAATCGCTTCAGTACTTAAAGTCCAAATGCGTGGACCAATACTATACTACTATAATAGATACTTTTGCATTTATAATACTAGCTGCGCCCGGCGGTTTCACCTGCGCTTTCACCGGCGTAAGTCTGTATCCCGTAGGAATATTGGGATATAAGTTGCCTATATGTTATTCCAGCTATATACGTACCAAATTTCATTGCAACCGGTTCAGTAGTTTTTGCGTGAAAGAGCAACAAACACACATACTTACAAACTTTCGCATTTATAATATTAGTAGGATTAGTAGGAAGTAGGATTAGTAGGTATCTGAAATTGTTCGCAATAATAAGTAGTATAAATATTACACATTCTGCGACATTCTACTTCATCTAATGTATCACATTTTTTGGTCTTAATAAGAATTGTTTTAGCTATATACCTTAGCTCGAACATCTTGCCGATGCCGGTAGTGCCTGGATTTATCTTCCGAGCGGTATCGTTTATCCAGCTTCTTGTAAAGGCGAGCGCCAGTCGCGTGTTTCTTCGTGGACATACAAGATGGTGAGTCAGCGAAACCGGCCGGTGCGGGCACTATGTCCGGTGTTGCGTCGGCGTAAGATTCCTGCCAATAATTATGGAGTAATTAGATTTCAAAATGTTTCGCAAATACTAGCTGGAAGATGCGGATTCACTCGCCTGGTACCCGCCGCTAAAATGAAGCTTATGTGTTAATCCAGACTGTAATCTATCTGCGTGCCAAATTTCAAACAGATCCCAGCAGAGGCTTTCGCGTGAAAGAGTAACAAACATACATCCATCCACACTTACCAAACTTCACGTTTATAAAATTTTTTATTTTTATGTGGAATAATATGATAACATTAATGTTAGTAAATTACACTCCACACTAATATCATAAATGTGAAATTAGTAAATGTTTGTTTGTTTAGATGTTTCTCCTATTATTATAGGATTTTGATGAAATTTTGCTATACAGACAGGGTGAGAACTGATTTGGGTGATAGGATATTTTTTAGGCTTTTATCTCGGTTAAATGCTCTCTCGGGATAAATCAGTAATCTTGATAACCGGGCGGAGCCGGGACGAGTGTCTAGTGACTTATAAATGAATGTTAGTAAATTGTCGATTAATGTGGCACCTTCTGTGTAAATCTGTCGCTTCTATGGATTTCTCTATGGATCTATAACATTCAATATTCTTTGTCATTACCAGTTAATAAGGAGTTTACAAAAGCACATAATAGCTAACATCAATATTCCTAGTCATTACAAGGCGGGTTAGTAGGGAGTACACAAAAGCACTCACGTCCGTATGCGAGGTCTTAGAGGCGCGGCTGTCGTGGTCGTGCGAGGCGGTGACGATGTGCACCTCCTTGCCGCAGTGCAGGCAGTGCGCGCGCGCCTCGCCGTCCGCGCCGCCGCTGTGCTCGGTTCGCTCCGAATAGAACACCGAGTCGGAGCCTGGCGAAACGGAACGGAGGGATTCTGCTGAAGCCGCCTTTGCGAACTTTCCGTCTGTAAACCTCGTTGCTGTTTAACATTTTTCGCTTGCGGATGTAACGTTTTAGTGAGAGGGTTTTATGAAGCGCTTGTGTATTGTGTGTAATAAGTAATTAATTGGAAAGGAAATAAATATCATGCAAGCGAGTAGATAATAAGTTGCAAAATTATCATGTGAATATATTTTAATTTTTATATATAATTATAATAATTTAATTTACGAATATAGTATTATAATGTTAATAACAATATATGACACTTTATTCAAAGAGACTTAATAAGCATTGGCATACAGGTTGTCCCGGCGATGGTGTAGTTATAGTTTTGCAAACGCTGTTTACAAAAAAATACTCACACAAACCGGCGTACAAATTGTTTTATTTGATTTTTTTATAAAATCGCTATCTTCCCTCACCCGATATAAATCGCTACGTTAAAGAGAACTTTGTGCCACAGAAAACATGATTTTTAACGTATGTGTGCGTGCGGGTTTTAAGAATTTATCTAATAGAAAAAAAATTTGAATCAGGGACTTTTTTAGTATTTTTAAGTAATAAGCGCAATCTGAACTATAAGTCTCCTTGAACATACATCGACACTCTCTATAGACGGTAACCCAAAATCAAATAATTATTGGAAATTACTTGATCCGTGGAATTTGTCCTCGATGTTATTTTTTTTATAAACTATATATTATATATATTTATTTTATAATTAATTTTATAAACTACCTTTTAATCTTAAGTTAAAAGAAACTTCTTTAAGTATCAATACTATAAATGTAACAGACTATAAAATTATTGAATGTTTGACTCTTTTCTCCCATATCTAAAGTAATGTTAACAAATGTATAGTAATGCTTGTTTCGAACCTTTATCTTGTTTACGGTGTCTGGGGGACGATGTTGGACTTTTAACGTAGCGCAAAGGAGTTAATCTTGAACCAGCGCTTGTCAGAGTTCGAGCAGTTTCAATGTCTTCAGCTTCTAACGAACTCATACAAGGTAACGTTGGTATAGATTGCTTTCTCCGAGGCAAACTACCGGGTAATGATATGCTTTCGTTGGAACCGCTTTTTCGCCTTGGTCTTGAGCTGAATTAAAAAAAAAAATACATAAAACAAAAGAGATTCAATATAATTTTTTATTTAAAGAAAATATTAGAAATACTCACGAGTAGCCACAGTGATTATTATTCGACGTTGGAGATTTAGCTATTGAAGAATTAGTTCCTTTCCTTCTTGGACTGTCGCGCAATCGTCTATGCTTTCTGGGGGATATATTGCCATTACTCGTACCTAAAAAGAGTAAAATTACTTATTAGCTTATATACTTTATGGTCTTAATATGAAAGGTTCTAACGCAAAGTGGATTTCATTACCGTTTTTCTTATACTGTTCACTAGAATCATCCGAGGTAGGTATATTAAGATGTAATTTCATATTTGACCCTAGTGCTTCTCTTCTTTCATAATGCGATCCTCTATGGCCGATATCTATAGTTTTACTTTGAGTGGGACTTTTTGCCTTCAATTTAGTTCTTTTTACGTATCTTTCTCTTTCGAGTGGCCGTTTATTGTCAGCCTCCTTCTCTTTCATCATTTTATCCCTTAACGATTTTTCAATATCTATCGTTTCTCTGGGTGAAGACTGTAAACTTTTGGTTTTATCCAAAAAGTGTGTCTTCTTTTTCCTTGCTTCTGGATTTTTTTCTTCTAATGGAGATTTTGATAGAGTCGATTTCAAGGAACTTCTTTCTACCCTGTGGCTTTGATTGTTTAATTCTTTGTCTCTTTTAACCCAATCATCTTGAGAAGTTGATATTGAATCGTCATATGATTTTGAAAATTCTAATGTAAAAGCTTTCTTTTTTCGTCGTTTCTCTTCTGACAACCAAAGTTTGGGACGACTTGTAGATCTATATTTTTGTGAATGTTTGTAGGCTGAAATTGAATCTATTATTAATGAATGATTAATTCAATAAATATTGCATATATTTACAATATTGTGTATAATGTCTTACTCAATCCTCCATCATCATCATCGTCTATTGGACTTTCATAATAGCCTGACGAAGAGTAATGAACACTTCTTTCATCGTCGGACAGCGAACCCTGTAAGTAAGCCCCCAAACAACCATTAGCATATATTATCATATTAAAAATCAAAGATCGACAAAAAGAAACTATTTTCTTACCATGTTTTTTGGTATCGATTGTTCTTTTTGTTCTTGCTTTGGAGATTTTTCTGCTTTGATCTTATTTTCTTGGGGTTCGGTTTTTTCAGGCAAATCTTTCATTTTTTCCGTTTGAGTCTTATCGATAACACTTTCAAGTATATTTGGGTTAGACCCTCCTATACTATAACTGCCACTTGAACTGCTTTTAAGGCTAGTTGTTTCTCGCGTTGAAATTATCTAAAAAATAAGTATTATTATGTGATTGATTCAAGACTTTACTTTTTCTACTCTTTTAAACATTTTTTTTATTAATGAAACATTTAATACAACAGCCTACAAAATTACAAAATAACTTCAAGTTGCTGTGTCATTGGAATTTCTGATAAAATATAACAGCTACAAATGTGAAAATTATGAACTTATCGTTAAATTTAAGATAGTTTCTTTAATTAATTCAAGACCCTTCACGGAATTACTTACTGTTCTAGGAGGAACATCTTCTTTGGATTTACAAATTTCAGTCTTATGTTTTCTTATATACTCTACCGAAGGATTGATTTCTGCTTTAACTTCAAATCTTTCTACGGAAGGCTTTATTTTTCTATCTGGCATTGGTAATGGTGGCGATGATAAGTTAGGTACTATGAAATCGTCACTTATTTCTAAAGGCGGTGAAAAACTTGGCACGATTAAATCTTCCGCTATATTATCCGTTTTAGTTGATGAATACAAACTTGATGCACTTTCAAATGACGATCCCTCTTGAGCTTTGTTATTATTTTCTGAACCTACAAAATTGTGTTAGATTACCACATTTGAATATCAGTGAAATTTGTTAATATTTTATAATATTTTTTATTACTTACTATGATTTTGGTTTTTACTATTACTCTTCTTAGAACTATCTGAATTAGCTGTTACATAATCTTCTGTTGTAGTAGTACTCTCTGACACATCTGTATTTAATTTACCTGAATCAGTCCTGGCTAAGCTAGTCTCACTGCTTCCTGCTTTAGCCAATGATGGTTCTGACGGTGATTGTACCATCTGATTTGGTATTGTGCCATTTGGTTCTTTTTGTTGAGATTTTTTCTGTGTTAATTCTTGTCTTCTCGATGGACTCAGTGCCCTTTCTCGCTTTTTATTTATGAAACTAGGAGTTCGCTTAAATGGAACGTCGCTCAAATCTAAGCTGGGATGTGTTATTGCAATTTGTGGTGTGTGGTTGATTTTTGCATGAGAAGGCGATGTTTTAGAGATAGTTGGTTGTTTTGTTATTGCTAACATAGGCAATGGAATATTTGGTACAACAGCCGGTGGTGAAAGCGATGGACGCATTTGATGAATTGAGCTCGAACTAGATGTGTCTAGCTTATTGCGTGGTGACGTTGGTGATTGACTCTGAAATATAATATTTGGATAAGTTTATCATATCAAATGTTTTATCAGATGTAATATTGTACTTGATATTATTTTGTATGATAAAACACATACTTGAGATGCATCAAACTCTTCGTCTAAAGCGTCTGTATCTAAGGAGGATCTCTGTTGATGTTGTAGTAATAACAGTTGTTTTCTTCTTGATGTTGGAGTTAATAGAGCCAATGCTCCAGGTGACGCTGCCAAGGAACTAAGGTCCGAAGAGCTGAAAATAATAAAAAAAAAATATAAATACAAATTCAGGTTTAAAAAAAAACATACTATTTTTTAAGCAATATTTTTTTTAGTATACACTAGCTAATAATGAAAATAAGGTATATCCTAATAGAGCAAATAATTTACAGACCTTACAACAGTGCCATTATCAGTGCCAGAGTCTAACTGTAATACAGTCGCTTGCGATTCGTTCCAAATTCCATCAGAATGGTCTCTGAAAATATTTGTGTTTTATTCATCTGATATCAGTATCGTCAGTTCAATAATAGGCTTAGTTATAATGAATTACCTGCTTTGATCAACAGTAAGTGATTCGTTGGATGCAGATGGTGAATTTTTTTCTAAAGGTGCAAGAATAGTTGTTACATTATTAGAAATGACTGTTCGCTTCACTTTTTGTTCCTCTTCAAGATCATGATTTGTAATTTCTGGTGAAGCTGGACTTGATTTAGCAGTACTGAAAATATTTTATTATATATTTTCTTAAAATAACAATATGTTTTTAGGTTAGTTTTGTAAGTTTCAAATTTTTAAGCATTTTAAAGTGAAGAAATTATTTATATTTTTGTTGCATTACTTTAAAAGCGTTAAGCAAGCTGTTTTTTTCATTATTTACCTATAAAATGCATTAGCTATAAAGAAGTACCAACCTGTCCAATGGAATTTCTTCCTTATCATGATTTTCTGTCTTATCTTCAAAGCTAACGCTTCGAATTCTAAATGATTCATGCTTGTAACTAATATATTTTTCATGAAAGTCTTCATACGGTGCATTGCTTTCTGAAGAACTAAGAAGAGGATTACATGGATGAATGCATAAAGCAAGCATAAGGATTTTGTACATTACAGAGTATGAAAAGATGATTCTATTTTACTTAGCCTAAATAAAAGTAACTTATTTTTATATGATATTGTATATAATATTATAACTTAATATTCAGACGCTTTATCTTAATTTAATTTGGCGATGCCAATTATGAAATTATCGTCTAAGTTAATGTAGTATATAAATACTACATTAACCTAAAACCGACTTTTTTATGCAATTTATGTAAGCCATAATTTATATACAATTTTGTTTTGATTGCGTTGTATAGACTTGTTCATTAATCATCCCGCCCCTAGGTGTACGTGCAAAATGCATAATATATGAAAAGTGTATAAAAGCATTGATTTCATATGTTTACCAAACAATTACCTGAATGACCCATCTGGCTCAAACGGGAATATGCCTTCATCCTTTATAGGCGTTTCGCTGTAATTCTGCGCAATATACTGTTTAAACATAGCCTCACGTTCTCTGTCCTCTCTCGTCATATTTTCTTGACTAGTTGACATGATTATTGGTGCATCTTTAACTCCTTCACTTCCTGAGCCGATTTCTGTTTTTCGGCTGTAAGAAAAACATTTTCAGTATTAGAATATAGAAGTAATTTTTAAATGTAAATAATTTGTTAAATACTTACGCATCTAGCAAAATTTCGCCTTCGGACAACGTTTTTTGCAATACTCTTTTATTTTTCCTTCTTAAGGTTGTAAATGGTATAGCTTCATCATCTGGTCTAGGTTCAAAATCGATAATAATTTCCTTTTCATTCTTTTCACTATCATCCGTTGTCGTAGCTGATGTTTCGGTAGATGGTTCAGATTGAAATGTAGATGTTTTAGATAAAGGATGCGAATTTACAGTCTTTTGCGATGCATCACTTGTGCTTTTCGAAAGGATTGATCTCAAAGATCTATCAATTTGTGCTTGCTTAGCAATTTCTTGTTGTAAGTATTCTAAGTTCCTTCTGTTTAATGCCATACTTTTTTCTATATTTTCAATGTCATCGTCAATAGTGTCGTCTCTGTCGCTTTCGTGAATAAATTGAAAGTTTTGTTGAAAGTATTCTTGGGTTTGTTTTTGAAGAGCACTAAGTTCGGATGATTTGTCAACTTGTGATGAAGCTATTGATTTTATGGAACAGGATGTGACGTCATCAGAATCTCCCCTTTGTAAGGGCGACAGTGGCGGTTTGGTAGAAGTGGGAGAACGAGGAGAGCGAGGTGGTTCCTCTGATTGTGTTCTATGCAATTTTTCGTGTTCACCCGCAATGATACTGAAATGAATAAAATAAAACGTATCGAAACAATATAGGTTAATTTGTTTATATAGATTTTGTTTACAATAATGTCCCTGTACAAACCTTTCAATTGCAGCAGTAACATCGCCATTAGAATCTATTCCTGCTAAACGATCACCGCCTACCTCCGAGAAAGACTTCGTTAACCTTCGGACACCAACAGTAATGCCATTTGTTTGTACACCAGCCGCTACCATTTTTACCTTGTTTAAAAGAAGAGATAAAATTATTTCCTATTAAACTAAAAATGAACAGTGCTGCAAATTATTAAAATACGTACCCTTTTGATCGTCCTGGGACTTAGCGATAAGTAATTTGTGGTTTTCTTTCCTAAACTTGCTTCTGTTTGCGTTGCTTGCGTCCTCATAACGCCTTTCTTAAGTGTATCTGAAAGAAATATGATTGTCTTTTTCTATCTATGTAAATATTTTGATGATACGGGTATCTAAAAAGATAAGTGTTCTAAAAGGTTAGATCGATCGAGATCGTTACACTGAATTAAAATAAAAAAAAAATTAGAATAATAAAAGTTATAGAATAATCTGAAATACCTCTACGAGTACAACGACTTTGTTTAATAGGTTCATCGATTTAGAATTAGAGTTACACTGAGCACAAAGACTTTTTTAATCATTCATAATTCTAGAGTATCTAAAACGTCTCCATGAGCACAATATCAACGTCTACAGTCCATAGAGTTATGTTCTAGAACATTCCAGAACGTCTCACCCAACACGACGACTTTAGCGGGCTCGTGCGGAGGGCGCGACGGCGGCGGCGCGTGTGTCGCCAGCGGCGCGTGCGGCGCGTGCGGGGCGCGCGGCGCGAGTGGCGCCGGCGGGTAGTGCACCGGCGCGGGCGCCGCCACGTACTGCGGGTACGGCGCGAACGGCTGGAACATCACTGGCAGTGTCGCGTATGCTTTGTTCTCCGGCTGCAATGCAATACTTATCTTTAGTGCGATTGCGGCGAAACATTTAATGTAATGTTAACTACATTTAATTGTCTTTTTCACCACTTGATAATATAGATTCTGACAGCCTACTCAAATTTTTCAATAAATTACATATCATAACAAAGTAACTAACAGAGAAGCTAACGCAACATATCAAGGAAACGTAAACCAATCACGGGTTAATTAAAATTTGTGATTTTTTTTGCTGACTATACTTAGGAAATTTATGAAATTCAACCATAAGAAGTATAATAAATAAACAATGGGAATATTTTCAATGCAAAAATTAGTCGTTCATATAAGTACCACTGTATAATGTATATTGAAGAGTAAATTAACTTAAAATGTAAATTAAAAGCACAAATTAGAGTAAAACGTAGATAACTTCAGCCTTATTTCAAAGCAATCATTTTATATATAACTTCAAACGTTGTTTGATATTCTAATTAGAAACTGAAATTAACTTGAAATGATGATAATAAAAAAACCTGAACAACCCGTCCATCAATCAGTCTTTCGCAGTCTCGCCTGAAGCGAGTCCCTCCAACTGCTGCGGGCATCACGGAGTCATCAAACGTAGTCAGAGTGTGCGAACGAGCGAAAGAGACGTGTTTTGTTCTGAAATTTGAATAAATATTAATTTATTTTTGTCTATATACATTATTAATTTGTATGCAATATTTTTTTCAGACAGTAACCAATATATTTTGAACTTATAAAAAAAAACAAATTTTGTTATTTAGTAATAACATTCAGTGGATTCATTACACTTGAATAAATAAAAGAGAATTTTGAAGGATGCGTTTGATTAGTACACTTCTTGAAGTATATTATTCATTATAGATTTATATATATTCCCTTCTATTCCCTTTCAAATTTTAAAAGAGAAAAATCTAAAAGTAACTCCAAGCATACCTACAAAATCTAAACGAATAAAATTGTAGAATAAAGATTAATAATTCTGCTATTTTTGCTGTCGAATTAAATCTTTATATATATTTGTGTATTGCATTTTCAAGTTTCGGTGTTTGATTTGTGAATAGATTTAAGTAACTTTATATATTATTATCGCTTTCGATTCACCAATGTGTACAATTAGCTGGCATTGAATGATTATAATGACAGTGCACTGGGTTCATACATTACCTGTGAGGTGGTATGGTGAGTGGTGGTGGCGGAGGTGGCGGTGGTATTGGAGTGTGGGCAGGGCAACTGTAACATTGCAGATATGTACTCATTTCGCCTAACGGGACTTAATCTCACTACCGCTGTATATACATTTTCATACTTTTTAATTGAGTGAAATAGAAATATATACATAAGAGGATATTGCACACGTTATGTCGTTGCTTAAAGAATTTGCTATAAAAATATGTGTGTTAACCATAAATTAAACAATTAAAAGTCTAAGAGTAAGTCTTCTTTTAGTATGATATTTGTATAGAATATAGAACACATATAACAAGTTTCATCTTACTAGAAAATCCTACCTACGTAAAAATGAAATGAAAAAAGATAACTGCTTGATAATGATATCATCTTTAAACTAGGTAGCTAAAATTTTTAACTTATATCTAATTGAAACCGAATTACGGACTTAATGTTTGTTAAGCCCACGCATAGAAACAGAGCAACTACATAATACGAGTATATTGCTTGTACCGAATAGGACAATAATATATTGATGTCATTGTATGTAGCGTTCACCGTAATTACAATACAATACCTGTGGTACCACATAATGCACTGCGGTCGGTTCGTTAACTTGATAAGAGATTATCACCTCAACATTGAGAACTAAAGTCCGTGGGTAGTGTCCGTGGCAGTCTATTGCGTTATGTCTAATTGGTTTACCAGAAGCTTTTGTTATGGGAACAAAATTATCATACAGTAAACTCATCATGCTTTAGCGCTTTATATAGCTGTTCAATTGTATTTCTATAATATAATCAATTATTTATTTTTATATGATTTATAAGGATTACAGAGAGAGGGAGAGTTTGAATTGAGATAATCTAGATGGGTTGACATGCGGTCAAAACGGATTTGCATAATCATGCAAAGTATAATGTATGCATAAGTATAATCATACTACGGGTTTTCTTATGAACAAATCAAATACATTTGATTTTAGAATATGTTAATTTTAATGTTTAAGAATATTAATGATTCATTTTATTGATAGGCTTTTTGAATACGTATCCATGTAGCTAAATCATGTTTAGTTATATCTAGCTCTATAGCTGCAGTGTAAAGGCGCACTTATTAATTGATTGTTGAAAAGACTAACGTGCAGAAAATATGTCGCGTACATACGCAAGCAATCATCTAACCACTAATTGTTGAAAGCGTTCCCATTCGACCTTTTCTTTGGCCTTTGTTCTATCGTTGGAATAAAAGTGGATGAAATGGATAAATGAAGTGCTTTAGGCCTCAGAGCGTGATGAGTATCTCTAATACAGTAGGGCTTGGGGGGAGTCTCGATATTACGTAAAATGTTTGAATAGATGAATAAAACAATTTATTTTTATCTCAACGTAAGCTTGTTTTGGAGCTGAAAATAAAAATAAATAGGAAAAACCTTCTTTATCCACAAGACGTGGCTAATAAGATTTTGTACGGCTTTCATAAAACTCGTGATCTATTCGATTGTGTGTATTCAAATATGAAAGTGAATTTCTCAAATAAAATTTAATTATTTCTTTAAATTATATTCATTATGTAGGATTTATTTTTGTTTATTCATTTAATATGAACGTTAATTTGAATTCTGATTAAAAAGCTTGCTTAGTTATTTTAAAATTTTTTGCTACTGTTTGAATAAATTCAACATAAAAGACAGTATGAAATATAAAATACATAACAGAAAATATTTTTAAAATATGACCATTAATAACTATTTGTGAATAAAACTTACGAATTATTGTCATAAGAAATTTAATTTTAAGATCTTTACATATGAAGCGGTTATTTACAACATATAGCTTTATATAATACCAATTATTCCATAACTGTTCGATAAATTAACTGTGCAATATCATCATTAGCAAAAAATCCAGACATTACTGGTCTTTTTTTTCCCCAGCTATTATTGTTCGCCTGCTAATGACTCTCAAATCAATACAAAACGCACAATTTAAAACCACAAATCGAATGATAAAAAATTAAGGACATGACACAAAAAACAATACTAAAGAAGTATTAAAAATACTCACGGGATTATAGAAGGTGGTCGCGGGAGCGAGCCGCCTCGGCTGACAGACGCGATTTGGTCGACACTGTAATTTTGCGGCCACCCCGCGTTATCTTCTATTACCGATCTGAAAGCCAATCCAATTTATAGTTTGGTTTGCTCAGATCCAACTATCATTCACGAAATACGACGCTCAATAGTATTGTTTTGATAGAACTTTACTCTATTTAAGTTTTATGGCATTCTCTTGCTAAGTCTGTGGAAAATCAATTTACCATTACAATCAGTTTGTGTTTCATAGATGGTAATATAATACAGTTATAACAATAATCCTGTTAGTAAAGTTTGCGATATTTTTACTTAAGTTTTGCTGCAGTTGCTTTGTGTATTTATTAAGAAAAATGCATAGATAACAAAAGTATTTCCTTTCTGTTGTTGTAACAGTAACTATAAGCAAAGAGTTTTATAAAGTTTTACTGTTTGCTATACATATATATTACGATCTTAATAAAAAGCATTAATATTTCACAAGCATTATGTATTTATAAAATAACAAGGCATATTATTTCACCAATTTCATATTTATAGTATCAGTACAAGTATCATAAAGTTTTAGTAAACAAGACGGATCTTAAAGTTTGAAGAAAACTTTGCCCGATCCTTGCCAGAATCAATTATTATCGACTTCAAACATCCGGGGCTAATGTAAATTTTGGCATTACGAATAATTTGTGGCATCTAATAAGGTCTACATTTTATAAGGGATTTAACGAGGATCTTTTCGATATTGGCCTCCGGTAATTGCCACTTAAGATCCTTTCGTTAATAGAATTACATTTAGATCAATTCATTTACTACGCAATTTGCGTCACTCTTAATTAAATAAAAAGGAAATTTCCGGCCAATTAGTTTTATATGCCTTTTAAGATTTCGCTTATACTATCAATATTTTATACAAAGATTAATCATTTAATTTAAGTACGTATACTTAACATGTAGTAAAACTAAATATACAAGGGGTAACAATGATAATCTCACAATTGTTTAGGCCAAGCAACTTTAAGCCTAACTTCAGGATCGTTGTAATCCGGGATGTAGACCCATGCGGAAGATCCGCTTGGAATTTACTGAGCTATACTTAATTCTATGGACTGGACTAGACTATAGCAAAACAACAAATAGTGGTTATTCTAACCGCGTCATATATACGCTTTTTGTTTTATTTACAAAAGAACATCTGCCACAGCTCACAGAAGTCCAGAAACTTTTTTTCATATCATAGCTGGGGGTTCGCTTGATGTTAACCGATCACAACCCATGAACGTTCGCAGAGGTAGCTTTTAATGGGTAAGGGAAAAGTAAAGGATCGACGCTTCCGGTTCTCCCACTCACCCTACGAAACACAGTGGCACGCACCTATTTTACACCGGTTTTCACTACGAGCTGGGCCAATTGGTGCCGCAGCGTGCTCGACACCCACAGTAATGGAAATTGCTCAATGCACATGCGAAATGGTCCGACTAAACACAACGACTAACTGTGGCCACTCCATGCGCGTAAAGTCCTCATCCTCGGGCATCCACGTGTACCGCTTGGGGTCGGGCTGGCTGCACACGGAGCGCGGCCGCCGGCGGAAGTACGAGCACTCCAGCTCGGCGTCGTGCGCGCGCAGCTCGGCCGGCGCGGGCGACGGCTGCCCGAACCTGCGCCCAGCGGGTCGAATGCCCGATATTACGCGCTTTTGGATATCCAGCCAGTGATTGGATTCTCAAATAAATAAGTATATACGTATGTTAACTATTGTGTTGTGTGGTTGTTGTGATGGTATGATCAATGATCATATCTCGTATATTTATTTATTTATTCTTTATTGGTCTCAATTAATTTACAAATTGAGACTTAACAATTTTCACAAATGGGGTCTTATTGCTAAATAGAGATTTTTCCAGAAAACCGGTTCCACTGATAGAAATTAAAATAAAGGATAGAATTACAGAAGAGCATAAATATAACATGTTATGTATATAGACATCAGAAAAGATATCTCGTATAGTGCATAATTAACAAGATAATATGATCATAGTTAAAATATTAATTAATACTATCAAAATATTATTTTTGTTTATCTCGTAGAATTCAAATTAACTTGAATAAGTGAACATTTTTACGATCACTTCATTAATGATAGATCTTAGATTATATACTTATGATATTTAACTTTAATGAATGTCAAACAGATAGATATCAAAAATGTATATACATGCATAATTTGTTTTCAAAATTGCAGAAAACGACATACCATCCAACATATAAAACAAGGCCATTTATTCGATCGAGAATATTCTATTTATATACAGGGAAATTGTAATACCTGGGATAGCGTTGTATGGGTGCATAATCGGTGTTGAGATTCTCATCTGAGGGCACTCGACGACGGACACAAACGGATAGAAATGACGCTCTGGAATACAGATAGGTTTTATATATTTCACTCTTTCCTCTCTAATATGCCTCTAAATAGAAATCTTAACACAGCAGAATATATGTCGATGTTTGTACAAATATTATGTAGAGAGACATCTACAATTAAAATTTTCTTGCCACCCGCAACATTTTCTTACAACGGGTAAAAGATTATAAATCTATTTGATTAACAATTCAATAAAAATACGAGACAGTAAATTTGTAACTAAATCCCTAACGATAAACGTTAAATAAGCAGAGTAACAGGGATCCACAAAATATATCGAAACTTGGTTTAGTAATAAAAATACGGGTATAAATGGACTAACCTTTCATCCGGTATTACTAATACTATTAGGAGGGTGCAACCATAATAAAACGCTCGATTCGTTACCTTAACGCTTCCCGTGAGGGGATCATTTATTTAGCTAATCTGTTTAGAGGCCGGCTACGATGAGGAAAAACATTTTGTAATCCAAAGTATTTATAGGTTAAACACCGCTTTTGTAATTTCGAAGATATTTCTTATATTCAATTATTGGTTCAAACGTACGCTACAAATCTTTGCATGTATTACAAATATGTACTAATACAAATGCAAAAGTAAGGTTGATTTTATTTGATTGTTTATCTGTTTTTGGAACGATTTCATGATATACTCAGAGGTACAATATAACAAATACGAATAAACTCAACACTTTGATATTATCCAACATTGATTTGTGGACGCTGGACTGGATTAGATTGGAGGAAGTGACCTCCAATCTTCTTAAGACCGTCCATACAATTATTCATATTCAAACATACCCAAATAAGCCATTAGATTGGCGATACGATCGTTTTTCACGGACTACATTATTTTCCTGAACGCCTCAATAGGAATATTTATCCACGCTGACAGGTGAAATACTGTCTGAGCGTGCCCGGGATTTGTTGTTGACTTGAGAGTAATAACTTTTAACTTGCCCCCGAAAACAAAGGCGTGAATAAGTAAGCTCATATGTTATGCATGGATGGATCTTTGATAGGGCACAAGGGAGTGACCGAGGGTACTGGAGTGAATTAGACTTCCAAGCACGTTCTTCAGCCATAGGGTTTTATCACAACCACGATTTATAAAGGTTTACATTATTTAATATCACGTCTATATAGCTTAGTAATGTATGACCACAGAGTCCCAGATAGTTGATATGACAATAAAAATGGCAAGATTAATACGTAAATAAATTAAGCAAATATATTAATAAGAATTTCATATTTTAACAATAAAAATCTGCTTCCTCTAATGGCATGTTAATATTTTCCCCACGTAGAGACATGAATTCATATCCTTAATCATTATAATGAAGCAATATCAAATTATAAAGTAGAACTAAATATCGATGTAAATGAATAATTATTCGTCATATCACATTTTTGTAAATGGGTCCTAATTAAAAGTTCTTATGAAAATTAGGCAATAATGTTACAAGATCCAAGGTAATGAAAAGGTGTAGCGCGAACTTAACAAGAATTGCAATAATTGTAGCCCTCAGTGAGTTTCTAGGCTGTAAAACGTTTAATGGGCCAAACATTTTAGTCAGTGTTGCTAATGTTGGAACATTTATTATTTGTTTAACAAATTAATCTTGATCTCCCAGATTAAACAATTTACGACGTACATAATTCCACGCAATTTTGGAACACAAATTAATGTGCTCAATTTAGTACAACTGTCTCGCTTGTAGGCTTAATCACTGTATCCCAAATATACTAACTTATATTGTTGTTCGTGTAGTTAGCGCAAATTACAACTTGAAGTTTAACTCGATCAGGATGTACACGTTGATAGATATCAACTTCCTATGGTCCATACGGACGTTTGGACGTTTTTAACATGCTTTTATTAGTTTCACCTGTACATTTGTATGAAATCGACTCATTTACAGTCGATTATGATTTGTGACCCACTTTAAAAGTAGTAGAGATTTAATTCGAAAATAGTACAATCATTAGGAATAGTGATGATATAGTAATTCATAAATATTATATCTTATTATTCTGGATGAATAACATTATAGTATTGTTATTGATTATAGATAAAGATGGTTTTATCATTGCAACTACGTTTATTATTTCTAATTCGCGTAAAAATGCTGTGGAGATAGTGGTTTTTCAAGCAATTTACCTGTTGGTTCTGGAACATGGACTCTCGATGTGGTATTGCGACAGACATCCGAGGAATCGATCTTTCTTGGACTTCTCCAATTCCAGCAAATCCAATTGTTTGTTGTTGATACAGTATTGTTCCCGGAACTCCTTGAATATATACGATATATACCCGTAAGCATTAAATTCATAACATTATTAGGAAAGTTTCGCAATAAGATCTAAATCCGTGTATAAATTTTACTAGGCTAAGAATATTAAATACTCAGTGATATTTATAGCAGATTACTTTAGTCTTTAGAATTAAACTAAATATGCTTAAGTGTAGGAAATGAGATCCGGACAAATGCTATTATTATTATAAATTAAATGTTTGTAACACTAAGCTGAAATTTACCTTCAAATATTGCAGTCTGAATATGCATTTCTAACTTACTTAGAGCTTATGCTTCTAACAAAACTTAAATCTAAAAGACGGTCTATTATAAAATGTGTTTATTATATTGTATTTTACACTGGAATAAATAAGCACAAACAATTCAGCTTGATTCTTTAAGCCGAAGTTTACACATTTACCGTAAGTTTACAAACAAGAAACAGAAATAGTTAATGCGCTGAAAACATTATAATATATAGCTTTATGAAGCCAAATTCTAGTAAATCAACGTAACATCGATCAAGTTCGATAATATCTAACAGAAGAAATTGCTTTCCTACAATAGTGATTGAAGACAGCGATGGAACCCAGCGCTATTTATTTCTGTTGCTTTTACGATTACAACTCAGTCGCCCAACACGGGCGGCTGAGTTGGTATGTACTTTTTTTTCAGGACACAACGTGAATTGTATTTCCCTTATCTGTTCTAAAATTGTTATTCATGTGTTAAGTTTCTATAAAGAATATTATATATTGTACTGCTTCTTTTAGGATTGATTTGTTAAAAGAAGAAACAACCAAAGCAAAGAATTTACTGTGGTTTTTGCTTTAGAAATGAAAGCAGTCACAAAAAAAAACATGGTTTGATCTAATTGTAGTAGTATTTCAAACAGAATTAATTAAGAATTATTGAAATTAGGGCAAATAATTCAATGAAAAAAACGCGTTCTAGTTTTGTCCAAAGGGCCTAATTTTTCCATGTATAATGCGCTAAAACAATATGTATATACAGACCTGCTTAGAGTACATGTTCGTTCGACTGGCTGGCCGGTCGTCGCTGACCCTCTGCCGCTTTCTGCCCGAGTTTTCATCCTCCGATTCGTAGCCTTTCGCCGAGTGTGCTATGTCTGCCTATCGAAACATATTCAAATGTCAATACGTGATTAAATTTTCTTGAACGAACACAGATTAACTAACTTCTGTATTATGCTATTATTTTTTATCGATCAAAAATACCTATACGTAAAAGTATTAAAACATTGCACATTATTCATTCCATTATAAAAGTTCCATAACTTGTTGAACGTTGATTTTCTAATATCATATTGGCATAAAAACAAAGGAAAAAATACAGCACGTGTTCAAAATCTGCTTAGATTTCAGCATACGAGGTGTATTAAAAATTTTTGAATTTCGTTTTTTTTTGTGGCGTAATGTTGGTACATATGTCTCTCACTTACGCTGACAAGTTCGGTCATTAAACATTTTAAATATTCAGTTAATTGTTGACAACTGCTACGCTTGCACGTGTTTTGATTCGTCTTCGATTTTCACCTTTTCAATAAAATTGAACCAAGAAACTATATCAAATTTTGTGTGAAAAACGAAATTAAGTGCGTGGCTGCATTCCGAATGTGAATGTGTAAACGGAGAAGCTACTTTGGCAAAAGCAACATTTATATACATATGCAACGTTGATAGCACTTACAAGTGAATAATGTGAGTACATAAAATATTTTTTTCGTTTAGTTCTAAAGTATTTTAAAATAACACCCTACCAACTACAAATTAATATTATTATTACTTGTTTTTAACGCTGCTTTGTTTCACAATTCGTTTAGAAATAATCTTATGGAGAAAGTTCTATATCATTCAAAGATATATTCTAATAATCTGAAGGCGAGTACACCAACGATTCAAGAAGCGAGATATTTACGTAAATTTACTATTGAATTCCACCAACGAAACCTAATTAGACAGTCAAATTAAAATAACACTTTATGAGTTTAAAAGGGAGAACGAAATGGAAATTTTATTAAAGACGTAGAAAGGTCTGTGTCGATGCTTTATTGGCACTTTCAAGGACTAAAAGCTTTGTTGTCTGCATCTACGTCTCGTAATTGAACGTAAGGTCACCAGTATCCAGAATAACGCTTTAGTGTTCGTTTTAGTACAATTGGGTAGAAAGATAATAATTATTTTTAGCAAAAAACCTCATCCACCTACAAATCCTACGAATTAGACCAAATCTTAATTGAACCATATGGAAGGCTCCAACTTTAAAACAAAAAAAAAAGTATCATAGAAATTGGTTCACCGCGTAAAAAATTGTGAAGTAACAAACATAAATATACAGACGATTTGATAACCACCTTCTGTTTCAGTCTTTTGAAAATATGTAAAAGAACTTTTTCGTTAACAATTTCTCGCCAAAATGTAAATATGCTTATTACGGGAGCTTAATCAACACTTCAATGAGATAAGCGAATTAGGAATGAAGTCGGCGATAATGAGCCAAGTTTTGCTCTTGAGGTTTGAACAACAAAGGATGTTTCGTGTTAACGTTCCGCTTGCATTCGCTTCAATATTTGCCACATTTTATACGCATTCGGATTTCATTTAACTTATAATTGCAAACTATGTTAATTTTAATATTGTTGATCTTCTATTCACCTGTGATTCGACTCGATTCATCCATTATAAAACAACTATGTAAAATTGGCGAAACTCTCGATGGAGATTTTACATTATTTTATTATCTGTAGAGGGTGATACGGAGAGCTTAATTTGTAAAAATATGACCACTTTTAACACCGAATATGGCGCATAAACAGATAATTTATTTACTCCCTCAGGCAAGAGTGGTATCTTACATTGCAGTTGAAGTTTCAAACTTCCGCCATTTGAGAGGAAGCCTCGCCGTTCTCTTGGGAAGTTTTTCTGTGGACATAATCATATCCTCTGTTGCTGCTAATTGCTCCAGTTTACGTAATGTCATTAAGATATGCGCGAGGTATTGTTGTTGTTTTGTAAAAGATGCATTTTATTAGAATGTGATGTTATTTCTTTTCAAACCGATCGTTCTAACCGTTTGGACTTCTCCAATAATGTAAACATTTAAAATGAGACCTTTCAAGGGCTCTGAGTGTATATTTTTTTTTGGTAAATTAGCTTTTATTTTAAGTTGTTACCCACTTTTAGTAAAACTCATAATTTGACAGTTTCTTTACATCTTCTAATGGCTTAATATTAATACAAAGTGAATCTTTTAACGTTGATATAAAGTGGTAATAAGTTGAGAATAAAACTTGTACGATATATTTTGAATACATTAAAATATATTTAAATGCAAATGCAGCGTAGCAGTACTTTCATATTTTTTCAAGAAATAAATCATAAATACGAATCGTTCATAAATCATAAAGTAGCTGGCATTCGTTGAATTTGAATAATAGGGAAGGATTTTCAATAGTTATGGATACGGTTCTGAATAGAAAAGGATTTCAAACATGTAAGATAAAGTAGGAATTTACTTAAATTATTCTATTCGAAGGGAGATTCATTGTATTTTGAGAAAAACTATGCAATTGTTGAAATGTTGCCTTCACATTCTAACGAAACTCATTTGCGACAAATAAACATTGTGATATGAAAATAGCTAATTGTACAGCATCTTATCATAATAAGCAACACTCTTAAATATGCACGCTATATGGACTGACGATGTTATAATAAAACTTTTATAAAATAACTAACAAACAAATAACGAAAAGAAATAACCACATACACATCACCAATACGGATTAGTCGTTCAAATAGGAACTCGATTGTTTTTTTTAATTATTTTTTATTTATAGTCTATAATTGTTTAATTCATGTGTGATGATAATAATAATTAATCTTTTATATTCTTACCTGTGTAGACACTGATACTCCCGGCCCACCCGCACCACCTAAAACAAATATAAATACAATTTTAATGTAAACATTTAGTCACACACGAAAATAAATTAAAATATAAAAAAAAAATACTTATGAATTGCCTATGAGTGTTCAATTACCAATATTAGTATAGTAATTAATATTGAAATCGTAAAATGTACAAAGCACAACAATATCACAACCATAATATTTGACATTTGAGGTATGGATTTCCCGCCAAATTCCACAAAAAAAATCTCCCGTTTAAGGAGCCTTTTTAAATTTACATAGAACAAAAATATCCGATGTACCATATTCATCTTTACTAATATAAAATTTAATAAATGCATTTTTCTATCTTCCAATTTATTTAATTAAATACTAAATGTATTATTTAAATAAAATATTAAAATGACAACATCAAACATCAAATTATTATTTTTAAATTAAGTGAATAATTCGATCCGTACCAGCGTTCGATCAATTTCGATTCGATTTTCAAATTTACGACATTTTCTTTATTGGCTGTTTAAAACTGCGCTTTGGCTAAAGTATCAAAATCTGTAAAAGACATTTAACGTAAAGGTCGGGGAATAAATAAATGTTTAAAATTTCTACCTTTATAGAAAATGTGCGGTTTAGTGTCTAACTTGCATAACACGTTCTCCGGTTTAGTGCATCGATTGTGTTCTCAAGTCTTTGTTCGGTAATGATCTAGTCTAGAACTTTCCACGGCGATAATGTTCTTAGAAAATATTGAAAACTTTTCGAGTTGAAGGCGATTTCGTTAAAACATATTCTCGTGGTTTACCAAGAACTTTATTCCTAAATTATAATTCGGCGTAATTATTATTTATTATAATGTAATAAGTAAAATTTAACAAACTAAACTGCGTAGAAATTGTCATGTAGATGGTAATTAATACTTTATCATATTTATTTTCTATAATTTATGTTCATTTATTTTGATAATCATTTATGAACTATGAAATTAAAGTTAAATATTTTAAATAGTTAAGATTTGAGTTTTAATAATTAAATTTACTTACGTGATATTTTGTTTGACAATAATGAATACTCGATATTAAATATATGTTTTTTTAATTTCTAATAACTACACATCTAAAGAAGGCATTACAATTACGAAGTCACTAACACAATTCTTTTAAAACTAAAAAATATACCAATGTTATATTTTCAATGAAAATGGATATACATAATGTTTTATTTAAATGAGGTTCTTTTTGCTAACCCTTTCCAAGAACAAATTGTGGGCTGGTGATCTCTGCCATTTCGTTTCAAACTTAATAAACTGTATGTAACTTACTTGACTGAATTATAACTACTAGAGTCCTTATAGGCCGAACGCGACAAACAATTCTAGTACCAAATTTAAAGATAAAAGTACCTTTAAACAATTAATGTGTTTCGCCAGAAGTTACAGTTAAACCACGGTTAATGTTTTGTGTCAAAGTTTCGTAATTGCAGCTAAGTAAATCTCCCCAGCACTTCGTTGCAATTACGTTGCAGTCGACTGTGTAATTGGTTTCGTGTGGTAAACGTTTATACTTCCACGCAAACTCCGGCTTAGGTCTTATCCTATTTATTCTTTCTAAAGACTAATGCTACACTATAAAATATTGTGACTGTTATTCAAAGTTAGCGCGGTCAACGTGTACGATTTACGGAGCGTATAATATTGTTGAATGTATTTCTTTGAGCGAATAAATATTTTTATACACAATGCCATGAAGTCCTAGATTAATTAAGGATTGTACTCTATTGTTATGGGACAGAATAATGTACTTAGGTTTTTTTTAATGTCATCGTCAACTAAGGATCTGGTAGGTCGCCTGATGGTAAACGCTACCACCGCCATGAACATTTGGAAAGGCCGATTGTAGACCTTACGCCTCTACAAATAGATTGCCGACTTTAAATTCGAAAAGGAACAAATAGGAAGGGTAAGATATAGGCCTCCGGCTCCCCCACTCAACGAACGAAAAACAATAGTATGCTACTATTTGACGTCGGTCTTTTGTGGTGGTTTGGTACTTCCCCGGTACAAACTGGCCCAATTCGTGCGTAAGCGTGCTCGACTCCCTCATACAATTAGGTGTACTTTTATTGAAAATTATGGAATAATGTCTTATTCGAAGCTTTGAATAATACATGATTACCTACAATTGATTTTTAAACTATAATTTCAATATTTAACAGTTCTCAGATTGATATAAACGTTTCAGTACTGATAATTCAATGCTTAATTTTATATGGTAATAGAAAAATACAACCTAAATAAGTAACAGTACCAAAAAATACGTAAAGAAAAATCTACGCAATTTCCTGCACATTTGTTACAAGCTCTTTTATTCTAAATCTGCGAGTGATATTTCTTATTTTCACCGTTTCATCATTTCGACAAAACAAAGAAAATGTGATAAATTTACGCTTCGAATTTGCCTAATGTACGGAAAAGGTAGCATCATTATTTGAATAAGAAGTCGAGGCAATCATTTTGTATGTTTGTTACGTAAACATTATGTGTCAGTCATGTCAATAAACGCAGTATGTTACAAATATGCTGTGTAGTATAAAATAATTTGGGCTTCATTAACAGAGCTATCATTTTTTTCTTAAAGGATTTTAAAATGTGGCTATAATATAGATGCTATCAAATATAATATCATATTATTCATCGGTATGCCTACAATATTATACTATACTAGCTGCGACCCGCGGTTGCACCCGCGTAAGTCTCTATCCCGTAGAATATCGTGATATAAAGTTGCCCATATGTTATTCCAGTTGTTTAGCTATCTACGTACCAAATTTAATTGCAATCGGTTCAGTAGTTTTTGCATGAAAGAGTAACAAACATACATACACATACACATACACATACATCCATCCTGAAAAACTTTCTCATTTATAATATTAAGTAGGACAGGATTCTACCTAGATGTTAAAAACTTAATCTTATATATAAAATTCTCGTGTCACAATGTTAGTCTCTATACTCCTCCGAAACGGCTTGACCGATTCCTCTGAAATTTGGTAAGTGTATTGGGTAGGTCTGTGAATCGGCTAACATCTATTTTTCATACCACTAAACGATAAGAGTAAGGCAGAACAGCGTTTGCGGGGTGCAGCTAGTAAAATATAATAGAGTAAAAAATTTAATTTCTTCAAGCTCTACTGAATATTTCCGTTTACGTTACATAAAATATAAAATCTCAGAATTATAAAAGGAATTTTTAAAATATAAAAATTAATTTCTATTTCTATTTTATCCGTGAACGTAATCTTGATTATCCTTCATTGGATTCGCATTAACGTTCAGCAAAACATAAAATGCTTAAAAATGTTCCTCCTTCATTGGAATAATGTTGCAAAATAAGCCTAAATCGACAATCCCCTGCGTTTATATTAGCTCTTCACGCGCCCAATCCAATTTCCCAGTCCAAATAACGATTTCTATTATTTCGCGTTACGACTAGAGTCTATTTAGTATACCCCAATATCGTATCGTTATCATATCGTTAATATTTATGTACCATGTATTTCATAGATTAAATAACAATGCAAAACCGTATATTGAAATAAGTATAAAGGCAGTTAAATGTCTTTATGTTCAACTAGCTGTTCGCCCCGGCTTCGCCCGTGGTACATATATAGTCTATGTTACTTGTGGATAATGTAACTTTCGAATGGTGAAAGAATTTTTAAAATCGGTCCAGTAGTTTTTGAGCCTATTCATTACAACCAAACAAACAAAGTTTTCCTCTTTATAATATTAGTGTAGATAAGTACAAGCAATAAACTCTTGAATTATTAATCATTTACGAGTATTTTCAAATGGCAACATTCATGCTCCTGCTGTATGTTTTCAAGAGTCAATTATTTTTGATTGATTTATCGGGTTAGTTATACCTTCGTTTTTTACAATATTAAATTTCATCATTGAACCGTTTTTAAGAGGCAATTTGCTAACGTTTTCTTTTAAACATATCCATGAATATGAGCATTTATTATTATATTTGATCGTATAGCTACTCGAAGATCATGGTTTTTATATATTTGCTAGAGGTCCGCCGCAGCTTCGCCCGTGGTACATATGTATATAGCAAACAAACTCTTCAGCTTTATAATATTAGTCTAGATTTATAAACATTCATTGTACAAAAAAGAAACTAATATAAATGTAAATCAAATACAAAGTAATTAATTTATTCATCATTGCGATCATAATCAGGATAAGAAGATAGACACATTAAAGTAATAGTGTGTATTGTAGTAGTGTATTGTCACCGATCCTTGTTAAGTGTTGGGTACACTTGCGTAGATACACGAGTCACAATCGAGTCTAAAGCAGTCGGTAACATACAAACATACAGACATTAATGTCTCTAGAGCGTGTTAATAATGTATGCTCTTAAATAACTAAACACTTTTTTTTATTACATCAAAACGGTAACTTTGAATTTATCATGGCGTAGAATATATCATTATTTGATAATTAAATAATTAAATAAAATACAACATTTCCTTTATGTTTAGCTACAACATTTCACAAAAGCATATGTATGTTAAAATGCAAAACACGAATATCCCCGTCATAAAAATGCCTTCTAAAAAATTTAAAAAGTCTAGAAGAATCTTACAATTTTCCCACATTTTAAAGCACGTGTTTAAAATACACGAGAAACGTTTCTATAGGGTCTACGCTTCATTAGTGCGCTCCATTTTCTTATATTATTTTCATTTTTCCCTTGTCTCATTTGGACGGTTTTATTTGAAAGTCGAGAAAGGAGTTGAGGGTACTTTTTTGTATCACTACTCATTTACGAGCTTCTAATGATATGTAAACCGAATTTACTGCACATTTGCAAAGTAACGAAGTATACGAAGCCATATTACATTTTTATTGTGATTTAAGTGAAATATACTCTGTTTGCAACATATTATGTAACATCGTATTTTTATAAAAATGCCTTTTTCATGTTTCACTTAATACGAATATCGAGTATTGATGAATAGCGTAGTTATAGAAGTGCTTACGACGTATTGAAACGAACATAATTATGGTATGGATTTTAGCTTTATACAAGAACCCTTCTAATATGAATGTTTATTCTGCCTGAACTGATTTCGATGAAATTCGGTACGTTTATTGCCTTGGAAACCCTATAGGAACGGGATCTATGCGGGTAACGTCCCGAGACTATCTTTATTTTTCTTTACAAGCGAGCGGAGCTACCTACGGCTGTAAAGCTAGTATAATATATAAGCTAGCATAAAATAAATCGAACAACAGTTTAAACTCACATTTAGTTTTTCAAGTATCATCAACAAAACAACAGAACGCAATAAACATTACCACTTCCTACATGCGAGTAGTAACTAACCGTCTTAACATTAGATTCTAAACGTAGGCGGAATAACAGATGAACGTGGAAACCGTAATAGCGCTACGAACGTAAACGTTAATCGAGAATCAATTTAGTTTGATATATTACACCAAGACGTCTTCCCAATGCAAATGCAACTGCAAATTATCAGAATCCGCCTTCGCCCAGGATATTAACAGAATCGTTTATTAGTGGATACCTCTAATGGATTGAGCTAGTTCTGAGAAGACATTTTCGATTAAATGATCTATTTCAATTATTTCATTTAAATTTTATTTGCCGAGTACATAATTAATGTACATTTACAGCTTATGTTTTATCCAGACACTCACGAACTTTTACTGCTGCACGTGAAATTGCTTTTTTATTATGAGGACTTTAAACTCGGTATAGCGAATGCATTTGTGTTTAAATTAAATAGACGCAATCTCTGGTTTTAGTATTGGACTAATCCTTAATCGTGTTTTCTTTATAGATCTAAGTATATTATATAATTGCTATTTCTGCAGTTTAATGTTTTATTTTTTTCAATATAACTCGAATTCTACCAACGTCAAATTTATGTTACTTTATAAGTGATTATAAATATGAGTTAATGATTAAGGAAAGATTCATTTAATAATAGATTTTTATAAATATATTCAAAAATACTCTGTTAAATTATCTTTGACGAAACCAATTTAGGCAACAAACCGTCAGAGAGTTGAATTTCTCAGTAAACGTCTTTCTCTTTTCTGACACTTGAGGGACATGTAGACGCTAAATTTTGCATGATAGCGTTTAAGCTCCGTTTATGAGTTTACCGTTAACTTTATATCGGGGAAACGAGAGACGACTTATGTGTTATATTATAGTAACTTAAAATCGTAGCAAGCGGGAAAGACTTACTATATATATATTATTAATGAATATGTATTTTCGATATATATTTTTGGTATATTTCTTTATGAATCACTTACAAAGGTAATTTATTATTATTTGTCCACTGAACCCCTTATTACAATTGGAATTTCGAATTAAATATTTATCCAAAATTTGTGAGCAATTAAACTTAATCATATTCACAAAGAAACTACATGTATAAAGTGCAATTTAAGCAATTTTAATGTTCATGGGCGGTAGAAGCGCTTACCATCAAGAAATTGTAAATCGATTTACAATTAACGTTGCAGTTGTTTTGTGTATTTTCATTTTCATTCGTACAAACAGGAATTTCACACTTCTACGAAATTTGTCCAATATTTCGTTGGTGTATCATAAGAAAATAATCTTTATATTTTCTAAATCTATGACACTTGTATTGCTAAGGGTCATATTGCTTAGAGGCCATATATATTTAATAGTCGATCTCTATAGAAGAATCTGTAACAAGACTATATATTGCTATGTACGTAAAACGATCGTATTAAACGTAATAGCTTTTCACAGTAAACATTTTTCGTACGTAGTTCGCAGCTTTATATCCATTTGTAGAGCGCTTATATCGTTCACCTTCTATGGATGATTGATGGCTTAATGGATAGATGATAACGTGGAGGTAATTTAAAAATCTATCATCTAAGTGATATATATAGATATTTTGTATATAACGTCAATCAGTATTATTTATGATCGCAGTACGTTTAGTATAGAAGTAGAGACCCATACGAAGTTGATATAAACTAAAGCTCAAATATTTATGACATTAATTATACTTTGCCTTGAAGTACTTTTGGATCGTCATAACATGTTTTTAGCATGTACCACCAGTTTGAAAAGCTGTACAAAATAATAATGCGACAAGATATTTGAGTTAAAATTCATAAATATCAAATCAAAAAGGGCTGAATATCAAATCAAATTTGAACTGATTTATTAATTTCATTCAAGAAAAATTATTGAGATTTCTTGCTTATACTTCTCTCTTCAGTAATAGTATTGTATATATACAGCAAAAAAACAACAGTATACATTACAAAAAAGTAAAATTATCCTTAGCTATAAATTTATGAAAATTTTGTCATACAATTTTTCCTACACTTTCCTGGTTCATTATAAAATGTTTAATCATAACAATTTTTAACAGCCTAAGACGTTTAGAGTTATAGAGTTTTTATGGGAAGACAATAAAAATGTAATAAAATGAGAAACGACGGGGTCATGGCTCTATTGTCACACATAAAGTGTGATGAGGTGTTCTACAAATGTCAATTGGATGGCTTTTAAGAAAATGAAAACTTTGAAGTGACTGTCATTTATTTAAACGACATTTTGCAGCAATGACGAAGAAAAGTTATTAGTTATGGAGTTGATATTAGTCTTATGGAGTTGATACTTTTAAATTTTTAAAGAAATGCTAATGTGTGACGAAGGATAACATCTATAGATTTAAACATAAAATCGATATTTAATCTTTTCGGTATTCGATTGTTCTTTGCACGTTGAGATGTGATATTGGGTATGGAAAGTCACACAGCTGTACAGAAAGCTTTATTAGTCGATAAGAATCCCACATGCTCCACTTTTTCCCCCAAAAGGCCACAGGCCACAAGCCCCAGGTTCAATATCTAATGAAAACTGTAATTTATTGTAGCTTGTAATTTATTTGCATATATATTCTCGTAATAAAAATAAAAAAAAGCAATGGTGGCTCAGTGGTGAGAACCTCGGACTTCAAAATCGATAAGTCGGGGTTCGAGACCGGGCGAGCGTGCAGGAAATAAATTGATTTTTCAATTTATCTGCGCATGTGGATAACATCACCACTGCTTAAACGGTGAAGGAAAACATCGTGAGGAAACCGGCATGTCCAAGAATTAAAAGTTCGACGACATGTGACATCTGCCAACCCGCACTTGGCCAGCGTGGTGGATTATGGCCTGATCCCTCATGGGAGGCCTGTGTCCCAGCAGTGGGAACATATATGGGCTGATGATGAATGATGATGATGATGAATATATTCTCGTAACATGTAGCGCACTGTGACATTATGTTATAGAAATTACTAACATATTTGAAATGCATAGTAATTAATTACGTAAACTGAATTAAAAACCGGTTTTACGGTTTACCACTATATCGTTGTTTCGGATAGAAAAAGGTACCGATTCGATATCGTAAGATATCGTAATTGCTTTCCGTAATTGTTTATTCTCCATTGGATGTTTTAAAGAATAACTTAGACTTTTTTATGTTATAGTATTTTTAATGTCATATTTTTTTATTTTAGACCCAAAACTAACAGTTTAAAATAATAACGAGTGTAACCCATTGTCTACAATCTACATAACCTTCTACATGAACTAGTGTTCCTTAAATGTATCTCCAATCACGCTTTCCGCAAGCTGCCTTCAGCACTGGTATTGCATAACTTGCCAACTGGAAAACTGCCAAAGATTGTTACCTACGTTAGCGAACTAACCTTAACATCTAAGTTGTTTTTTGTTCTTGTATAGGATAAGTTACTCTTCATAACAAACACTTCAGCAGCAGCTATTTAGTGAATAACAAATTTGCTTTAATAGAGGAATATAATAGCCTTGCATGTTTTAATCTTGTTTGCTTTTTAATAACATGCTTATTTTAGGTTATTTTTTACGATAAAAAAATATTTTTGTATATGGCATATAAACCATACAATTTTAAAACCATCGCTATGGATTTTTTGATGAAAATCAACTACAATATCAAAAATATATTGTGAAAATCTATTATCAAAAACATAATACGATAGACTAGTTAATACAATCATATTGTACTGGTAATTATAAAGCCATAAAAAATCTAAATGAAATAATTTGCAGGGATAACAGAAACTTCTAGACATTAGCGTAATTTTCTCATTAGCAACACAAATTACAGTCACGAGATATCCACTCGCTTTTCGTGAGATGAAGCTTTTTATACATTTTACATTTAAAAGGAAATAAACAGTATTTTTCAAATTTGAAAGTGGGGTATTTCTCTCAGAACAAATCCAGTCTTTGGATTATAAAAAACCGCCAGCGTTTTGGATACATATGTATGAAATGGAAAGGACTGATTAATAATAGTTTAGCTACACTAATATATGGCCTAAGTCAGTCACTGGAGCCAGGGCGAACAGCTAGTAAATTATGTTATGTGAATGTCATTTATAAGTAACCTTTTCTTATTATCAAATAATCCTCTAAAATCCAATTCAAATTTTACATCCACTCACAATAAGCATAAATAACAATCATTCTTATTAACTCAGTATAGTCTCGCGGTGATGCGTTTAATATAAAAAAAACCTATTAAAACGTTGATATCTAGTATTGAAAACTCGATATCCTCGCTATGACAGGAATAATCAGGAACTATTTGTATAGAGCGATCGTTGAAATGAGTTTTCCCGGATATTGCAAGTCGGCTGTGAAGGCTTCGCGATTTAATCTCGCTGAGAGAATGTAACTTTTGACTTCTCTGTATCCAGTTTTAATGCACTAGCACTTGGAAGCAACTGTGAGTGAAGGTAAGGCAAGAAAACAAGTTAAGAAAACTTCACAAGATAAAATAAACATATTATTGCAAAGGAAGTGTAAGATAGAACTATTAGGCACACACGCATACAAAATTTGGACTCTTTTGACTCAGATTATAGCTTATAGCTTTGTCACTTTTTTAGCAAACCTTTATTGTAATGCACATTTTACACATTCTGAATAGAGAAAGCATAACGAGAAAATACCATTAAAAAGAGTCCCTTTTTCTCCAACATTATGAACAATATAATGGCATCAAAATTAATGTAAATACGAAGCGAGCTAAAATTTCATAATAACTAGGTCACCCTTGCTCATGATACCGATAAATAGACTGGAAGAACGACGTTAATATTAAATTCCTGAATCTGAGCCCTCGTATACCCGTTATATGAAATTAAAAAGGTGGTTGCTGTAGATATTATTCTATATTATGAGCATAAAATTCATATATTTAAAATATCTCTTTTCACCAAACGTTGTAAAGAAAATCCAAACATATTTAATTTGAATATCTTTTGAAGTTCTTTATGTAGTATGACCTCGAACTAATTAGATGTTTGGAAAGGAAATAGTTTGAGTTTATCATCAGACCGTTTATATTACGTTTTATCTCAACAATAGTATGAATGCTATCTTTTAGCTACCCAACAAAAAGCGGGAAGGCTCAATTCAATTCATTTTGAGGGATCGGCCGGGTAAATATTTGTTGCGTAAACGAATATACCGTACAAAGGCTTTTGTATTGAACGTCAGCGCTCAACAGATTAACCATTTAGTTGTGTATTATACACGTAATGTATCGCACATTATACCTTAAAGTTTTTATACAACTGTTAATGCCTTTTAACGTCATACGCATTTATGTAATAAGAAAGAATAGTGCTTTGTTATCTAGATTTTATCTTATATTTCTTAATTTATTATTAAAGATTTCTACAATTCAACTAAAGTCTACCTACTACCCTACCCTAGAATAATTTAATCAATCAAGACTTTTAATTAAAACCGCGTAAAAATTAAAATTAAATGACTGCTTTAGTACTATTTCGGTACTTAAGAGTAATTAATTAGGTAATTAGAGTAATTATGAACTAATAAACAAGTTTCTAATAAATTAAATAATTTCAAAACTGAGCTTTTACAAAGTGTTTCAGTACTATGTGAAAGCTATTAATTTCTGATTAAGAAAATTATTTAGTTTTATATCAACTTAATTAACACATATTGCAAAAAATATTAAGTGTAAAATCTACCTACATTATTAAATTATTTCTAGTAATTTATTAAAAGATCAATGCTACACATAAAGTATACGCACTACTACAGAGTTTCTTGCCGGTTGTTCTCTGTAGAAACTGCTTTCCGAACCGGTGGAAATTGTGTAATGACGATGCAAAAGTGCTTAAATAAGAATTAATTGAATAAACAAATGTGAGTTTGAGTTCATATTAAAGGTACACTAAAACCATAAACCACGTCTCCTTTAATAGCAGTTGCCAATTGCTATAACTAAGATAACAGTCCTTGTTAGCTGTTTAAATGACTCCATTGGCACCTGGTTTATTAACTTCGCGACTAGTTTGTGAATCGACAAACTGCACAAAATTTGACCGAACTAAATCATGCCAGTTGTTTGCTGTTTTTGTACTGACGTGCTACTTTTTTGAAGGTCGAATTGTTTTATTTAAAGCACTTGTAACTTTGATACGGTACAGTTTTGTGTGTTTTTATGCTAGTAATATTTTTCGTTTTTGTCATCTTATACCTTCTTACATTCTTCATTATGTTATACTGTATTGTGATCGACATCCAGTCAGTAATTTCAAAAAATAATTAGTTATAATTTACAAAAACCAACAAAAAAATGTTCGTGAATGATTGTAATGATTCGTTACAATATGTTAAAACTACTTTTTTTTTTTTATGTCAAAGCGGGCAGCTGAGCTGGTGGTTCGCCTGATGGTAAGCGATCACCACCGCCCATAAACATTCGCAAAGGTAGTACCTCCGTGAATGCGCTGCCCGCTTTTATGGGGTAAGGGAAAGGAAAGGATTAACGACTGGAAAGAAGGAATGGACTAGGACGGGTGAGGAAAAGGAAACGGGCCTCCGGCTCCCCCACTCACCGTACGAAACACAGTGGCTTGCCACTATTTCACGCCGGTTTTCTGTGGGGGTGTGGTACTTCCCCGGTGCGAGCTGGCCCAATTCGTGCCGAAGCGTGCTCGACTCCCACAATACATACATACATAATAGCATACATACATAACATGCACCAATTAGGAATGCATTATGTAATTCTGTATTCGAACATTAAACTAAAAAACTGTCACCTGCAAACAAAAACCCAACAACCGTCCAATTAAATCTAACAACACAAACTCCAAACTATAACAAAAGCGGGTTAGCACACACCTTTGCGCAAAATACATTGCAACGCGAAAACTCCATCAGAGAATTGAATTAATTAGAGCGTTATTCGTCAAAACAATTAGTGTTCCATTCTCTCCACTTCCCAATAGCACGCTCCGCGATTTAATTGTATCCTCCGACCGCTATAATTTGTTCGGGAAACAGTCTGAGATTATATTGATACGGAAACAATTTCGAAGGATTGATCATTTCACAATTGGTATACCCTTCGCGGTTTTACGTAAAAGGAACTTTCTGGAATTTAATTAAACACAACATGAAATTCGAGTCGGTACAGAATTTATTTATATCGTCTTTAACCTGGATTTTGAAATCGTATAGTTTATAATCATGCTAAATTTTATATTATGACAAGTTATAATAATTATTGTGTGATGAATTTTATGCGTATTGAACATTCAAATAATATGTTTGGTTATGATTATAGATATTCAATTAATCATGCATGTCAATCATGAACGCATGTTAATTAACTGAAACGAATGAAATACCTATATTAGTTAAGTTTCATTGAACTAGCTTTTAGCTCGCGGTACCGTTTGCGTGGATAACGAAATGTTGTATTTCGTGGATTTTCGAGTATCACACTGTTATTAGGACTAGACTAGTATGCTACTTATGTTATTATTAGTTTAGTTTGTATGTGCGTCAATCACGTAAGAATCACTGAGCAGATTTTTACAAAATTTTATATGGTCGTAGAGCAACATAATGTATATTTTACTTAAAATTGTACCTTGTCGAAATGCTGTGAGTATAAGTAACTTAAGGGTAAGAAAACGTGAGGATGTAGATATTAGATAGGTCTTTAAATATGCAATAGAGGTTGTAAATAGGTTTTATGTTAAAATGTATACCTTGACAGATATGTACAAATATAAAGACACCTAAAATGTCATACTGCTATATTCTTCGAAGAACCGCGAATTACAAAATATTGTCGTCTACACAAGCCAAGCTGCGGGCGGAAAGCCAATAAAAAAGATAATGAGACGTTCTGCTATTCTAGATAATAAAAGAAAAAATGTTCTATTCTACACTATATAAAATTCGTCTAGAATAAATTTGTATCTGTTTAATGGTATCTTGCATCTTTATGTAAATTTTGCGATTCTAGTTTGTATTGATTTGATATATTTATTCTTGCCACGTGCGTTTACGTTTCATTTTCAAAGAAATATTAAAAACTGTATTTTAATTACATAATGTATTGAATTATTTTTAAGTTACAGATAATGAGCCTGTGTAGAAACGTTCTTCGTTACAATTAATATTATTTGTAACCCGCGGCGTCACTCGCGTGGTACTCGAGTAAAAAGTAGCCTATATTCAGATTATAATCTATCTTTGTAGCAAATTAGATAGATACAATAAGCTCTTTTCGTGTGAAACAGTAACATCCAAATATCCATCCATCCATACTTATATTATGTTTTTATAAAATTAGAAGGATGAACTATCATAAATCTATAATACTGATATAAACCAGATGCGTGGTATTACAAGAATAGTTTGGGGTCACAAAAAATGGCTCTATATTAGTACGTCATGTTTGTTATTTTATTTGCTTAATCATTTAACATATATCTAATAATATGAAATAAAAATGGTCGGCCTTTAATTATGCCATTTATTTACATAATTTGGTATGCCAATATTTACTCATAAATATATTATTCTATACCTTATACATGTAGTGACAAAATTGATGAGTTGGCATAAAATGTTTTACAAGTGTCAAATAAATGCACCAGTTCCATATTTTATGACGTAGCTTCCAAGATTATAAAGTCACAAATGGCCAAAGTTTGGAGAGGAAGTTAAAATAATGAGGTAACATCAGATATCATTTTGTGAAAACTTGAGCGATATACAGCAAACCTTGAAAGTTTCGGTTAGCGAAGCTTTAATATGTGTTTTAGATTTAGATTTATATCAGCATTTGTTTCGCAGATTGGTGTTTTATAAAATGTGTGAAAATGTGAAAAAAAACTGTCCTTGTAATTGAAAATACGCATCATAATACATAAATAATTATAGCCTTAACGGTACAAAGATTCTTTGACGTACACGAGAAATTAAATAACTTTTCTGCGAGTATTTTTAGATACCTTGGAATTTTTTCTTAATTAGAATTTCAAATGATTGGTATATCTATTAATAAAATTGTAATCATATTATGTTCCACTCTCTATGGCCATGATTCTCTCTCTATATTATAGCTCGGAATAAGCTGCTTTTGCAAACATGTCAGACTAGTGAAGTCTCCACTCCCACAACATTTCCTGACATTTCCTATTAAGACTCCGCTTGTGGCTTATAATAAAGTATGTATGAATAAAAGAGTTATAGCGGGGAGTCTTCATGCTAACTTTTATTAATGCAGTTAGATATTTTTTTACTACTTTATAGTTTAAATGCATCGTATACTCGTATATTTTTTTCAGGAATAAAAATCGCTTTTTTTTTGTGAAAATAGAATTTGGAATAAAAAAGATAATGTTTACCTAACAAATTAATTATTTATTTAGCATTTTACTATGTGAATTATTCTACATGGAAATGATGTATTTACTTCATCATTAACGTCGTTTACTACATCGTCGAGTTTTTTACTTTATATTTACATGCTTGTGTTATATAGTCAGAAATAAAATTATAGATTAAAAGTTTCTACTTAAACATTAATTATTTTCTACATATTATTGATCTCAAAACAGGAACCTTTCGTTCAAATTTCTCGATTATAAAAGAAATCGAGACCAATTCTATTCCCCATACATCACGACTATTATCAGTGATCAAACTTTTCATTAATGAAAATTCTTTGTGACACAAATGGATGGGCAATGGTTGAAAGATTGTTTTAGATTTTTAATCCATTCTCTTTGAGCTTCAAACGAGTTGAGCCTCTGTTTTTTCTGCTCTGTACAATAGCGATAGAACATAGATAAGAATTTTTTTGAAAAGACTGAAAGAATTATTACAACGTCATGAATCATAAAATATTTTTCAAAACATGATAAATTGTTATTAAATTATTAGATATTAATATTTTGCCTATCTTATTGTCTATCTTTCGGGGAAAATCCAAACATAAAATGTAACCCAACCACGGGCTGATTTTTCAATCCTTGATTATTTATTCATCGAATATCATATAAAACGACAATTGTGTAATACTTCATTTAGCGGAAATTTTAAAAACAGATTTAAAAATTACCTCTTATGCAAATAAACATAGGAACTATATAAAAGCTAAGTTCTCCAACACTCACCACAGTCAAAGTGAGTATGTTTAAATTAATTATATGATCAAAATACTTAGTATTTGATCAAAGTTAAAACGTGAGTTAGTTTATTTGCGAATACCGGTGATGCAGTTACCGCCACTAATACAAATATTTTGCCTGCAAGCCAAAGTAACTCAAGTTATTTCAGCGAGCTTCCGATTTAATATCGAGAGGAATTTGGTATATACCTAGTCTTGCCATAAATATTGTAATAAAGAAAAAAGAAAATTGTTAACTGCAAATAACATTTATTA